>NW_015624634.1:241233-246949 GCF_001515625.1 Sinocyclocheilus rhinocerous | reverse complement strand
TAGCTCGGTGCCCTGAAGCGGCGGACCGGCAGGGGACGACCGCCATAGCCCCTCTAGATACCTCCGTAGAGGTAGCGAGCCTCTTAGTACCGCTACGTTTCCGGGCGGTAACTGAGAGAAGCGCTCGCCGGAGACCGCTGCGCCCTGGAACACGGTAGGGTTGGCAAACCGACCTCCTGACGGCACTTAGGAGAGACGGGCACCGTGTAATGCGGTGTACACCACTCTTCCCCAGAGGGAGCTGGCCCTCAAAAAGTCCTAGGCCTTAGGCGTCAGGACATTTACGACGAAGACTATCCAGCGAGAATGACGGTCCGCAGTAAGTAAGTTGTTGTTTTTTAGCATTTGTGTTTGGCAGTGTTATTTTTTAGGATTACTGATAAACTACTGTCGTTTGATTTGTATAATTTGTATTTGTTATTTTAATTTTTGTTAAATTATGTCTACATTTATTATGTCTGTATAGGTCTTTTATTAAGTTTTTAGTTTTTATTTAATTTGAGTTATTTTAATACTTCAACAAACTAAATGGAAATGAAATAATATATATTTAATTTATAAATGTGTGTGTATATATATATATATATATATATGTGTGTGTGTATGTTTTTTTTGGTGTTTGGCTTAGTGTTATGTTAGAATCGTTATTATACTCTTATACCTTTTGTTCTTTACTATTTTGAATTGTTTTTAGCTTTATTTTTGTTTTTCATTTAAATGTTAAGTTTTGCAATTTTGTTGTATGCATTTGTCATTTTTATTTAATTTCTTTATTTTAAAAATGTGTATAAGTAGTATTTTTAAAGTTTTAGCTTTTAGTTTTGGATCTGTTTTTAGTTGTTTTAATACTACAATTGATTGCTTCTGTTGTCCTCATTTGTAAGTCGCTTTGGATAAAAGCGTCTTTTAAATGACTAAATAAATAAATAAATAAATAAATATGCAGTGGCTTATTCACCTGCATTGGCCCATTTGAGAAAATCAATGAACCTTATACATTTGGCACAGTTTTTTTTTTTTTTCAATATTTGGTTTTTATTACAAAATTAGACTGTATGGAGCCCTGGCATTAGCTATTTTTTTAACATTTGGATACAGGATATAAATGTGTTTAGGAAACGTTGTGAACATTCACAGCAAATAACTTACAAATAACTTACTAGATAATATGTTGGTTTTAATGTAATGTAATTAGCCTATATATTCACCTCACTTTATCAGTGAGTGTAAACAGTTTAGATGTCCCAATAAGAGTCCCTGTGGCACTGTTATTAAGTACTAACATATGAACAATTAAACAAATCTCTAGGTGTAAGCTTAAGTGCTTGCATATTTGCAGTTATCTGTCACATACTATTATTATAAAACCTACTGATTTTAATGAAACTCTCATTAAAATCAAGTGAACTCAGTGGTCAAATCTGTGGCATTTACAAAATGCCATAATGACAACAGCTGTTAAAAATAAAATCTAAACTACAATGAAAAGTATTCAGTTTGCAGTTTTATCTCCTTTAAAATCATGCTACTTCTTTCTTTGATCATCTATTTCTAGCACTTAAATAAATGAGCCAATTTGACTCGCAAACTTGCAACTGCACAACTGGCATCTCTGCAGAGATAATTTTCTGTAAAGCAATTATGCAATGCATGATTTACCTGTAATATATTATTGTAACTAAGGATAGAACTAAAAACTAAGGAAGAATAATTGTTCTAATAACATATTATAATCATAATGTATGGGTTTGTTTGCATATGCGTGTTGCATCACTTTACTTTGTGTCCACGGGGAAAACAATGTTGTTTAAGGAGCACTGTGTGTACAATTTACATGATGCAACAAATACGCTGTAAAAAATTTAGTTGATATTATACATCAGAATTACTACCTCCGCAGTAAACAACAACAAAAACTTAAACATTAAGTTCTATGTGAGGAACAGCAGATATGTATAGCTACAAGTGTGTTACCGGGCAGATGTTCTCAAACAGTCTAATCAACCAACCCACTTGTTTCATTTCTCAGTCGACAGAACGCTGTCTACATGTGTAGGCAACAGGCTCACAGACCTCTCTTTCTCCATTTAGACAGTGTTTCGCTGCTATTTTTTGCATCTCAATGTTCCACACTGCAGAAAATTAATGAGATCCAGTTTCATCTATTAGCAAATCTTCAGCTGTTACATGTCCTACATGTTAGCGGAGCAATTGATTGCCAATTCAAGAGCACGCTGACATTAATCCTGCTGCAAACCGTCAAGCCAGCAGCGCTAATTCAACACAAAGGCAGAGGCTATTTACATCCCCAAACAGTGAGTGAAATGATCCATGGTGGATACATGAAATCCTGTAACGTGATTAATGTGACCACCAGAAGACAGAGTGGGAAAATAAAGAGGCGAGATCAATACTGCCTTTAATGATAAGCTTTGCCGAATAAACTTGACATTTATCTGCTTAACAGATCTTTCAATACATCACACTGAGAAAAATATATTTCCACGCTAACACTATTACACTTTGAAAAGGTCAAAGCGAACTCTTGAAATCTCTGTCAAATTACAAAGCGTAGAGCTCTCTATTGTGCCTTTCCATTTACCGTCTTGAAAAGTGCTCTGAATCAGGTTTGCACAACAGAAAGCCTAGTTTTTTTTCTTTTGAGGACAACATAGAGTCATCAAATCAGTGGCAGTTTGGCGTTTTGTCGAGAGAGTGCATGCAGCGGCCGGCGATTTGGCCTTGGACTAACATAGTGCGACTGCTCTCGGCTTTTAGTTTGTCGGAAAAGGAAGCTTTCACCTCTGGTTGCAATAATTTCATCTCTCATAAGCCAGATAATGCCCCTTTACCCCCAAGTGGGCCCGTTGAGCGCAACCACGCTGCATTTCGAACGTCTTTCCGTGGAGGACGCGCTCTGCCGTGGAGGATCAATAAGAGGATTCCACGTGCAAAGCTATAGTGACAGGCAAAACTGTGAGAAAGGAGAGCGTGACCTTTGAGAATACCATTTGAAACATCTCCCAAGTACGCAGAGTTAACTCTGACACCCCGCTGCGCCTGCACTCGTGGATCATTTATTTTCCTGGACAGTACCAATTGGGGAAGGGAGTTGATCCTGGCAAACAAAGTCAGATGCATCAATTCCAACACAACCTGTGCCAAAGCATGTGCTTGTTTTCCTTTTCCTTTTGTCTTTACCCATCAGCATTTGACCGAGGGTTATTCGTAAAACACTTGTATGTCTCCTCGGCTTCCAGTCTCGTCCGAAATCACTTTTGCAGAGTGCTTTCTGGCTCCTTGCATTATCTCTCTTTCAATTACAGCTGGAGACTCATCTACATAGTGCACATTGTAGGATTCACTCTCTTAGCCTGTGCTATTACACCACAACCCTGACAGGAAATCCATAGCCGTCCAGCGAAACGATTTAGCTTCCACTTTCCTAATGCAGCAGGAACTTGCGTGTCATTTCTTTTGTGAGAACCCTGATAAATATTTTAAAAGCTAAGGCCTTGTGTCTGGAGGGAAGGCTACTGTCAAAGAACTCAAAATTATAACCACATATTTGAGACGATAAATTTTTTTTAACACCGGACAACACGCCTGGCATTTTCTCGCTGCCCCACCCCCACCCGTTGGTGACATTTGTTGATAATGCATTTAGTACAACACCTGTTATCTATCATGAATTCTCCATGTTTCAAGATGACTAGAGTTGCTTTCTGAAATCATTTATGTCATTTCATGAATTAGGCATTATGCACAAAGCCTGCAGGCGCGGTTCACAGTCAACAGGGGGCAGTGTGACCTGCCAAATCAGCAAGCCAGCAGTTTGTGTCTGTGTCCCCCAATTGGCGCAGTCTTGTTTGAAGAGAAAAATACTGCATTGCATTTAGGACAGTTGTGTAGCAACAGAAGGATAAAATGCCTGTGGATTTCACACAGTCACTGGCAGTCTGTGTTGTGCGCCTCAATTTTGTTTGGACAACCTCTTCTCCATGTATAATTAACATTGATACAATTACTATTCTTTATGTATGGAGACATGCATAAATATAAACTGGGACGCACAGCGAGTTTACAGTGCATTTGTGCAGGAGGTCTGCATTAATACTACACTGTAATGAACCGCTCTCATTGTGCACTTCAAGAACGATCAAAATTTACATTCATGCTTATTTTTGCTTCCTAAAATTGCCTACTTGAGACACCACATAATTAGCACTCTGAAGAGTTCTGGTTGGCTGCTCAGTTTCCACACGCTCATGTGCTGAATTATCAGTATGAGCAACACAAAGAGGATTTAACAGATTATCACTTGCCATTACTTGGCAAAGTAACACTTCTACTGCGGGTTTCTACCCAAAAGAGAGATGGTTTTTGCAGTGATAATGCTATAATATGATAGTGTTATATATCATTTTTGTATCATATTTTTTTATTATTATTGTTATTATTGATTATATTTTATTATTGTTATTATTATTATTAGATTTTTCTAAATTGCAAGTATAAATAAATATACATGTTTTTCCCATGTGATGTTGTCCACTTTTATAGACATACTGACAATCTTAGTGAAAAGCATAAGACTTCAGTTTTTCTCGCCTGAAAATGTGACCTGAATTGGCTAGACCTAACAAACCTCAAGCTTTTATATAATTTTTATTCCTATCTATCTATCTATCTATCTATCTATGTACCTACCTACCTACCTACCTACCTACCTGTCTGCCTGTCTGCCTGTCTGTCTGTAAAGCATGAGATTTCAGTCTTCTCTCACCTGAAAACGTGACCTGAATCAGCAAGACCGAACCAAACCTTGAGCTTTTCCCAGAAAGAGACCATCCCTCATGTAAAATCATAGAGGCCTTGAGCTTCCATCTCATAAAAGTCATGTCACAGTGTCGACAGCCACACAAAAAGACACTTCCTGCAGAGATCTTACATTCTCGCGCACGCAGCCCGAATTACAAAGGAACTCCATTTGATCCTCTGTGAGGCAAGAGGCAATTAGCACTAGATTTCTGCATGCAAATTGAATTACTTGTTTCTATGGGACCCTAAGACCTCAAAGACATATTCCCTCTTGTCCCTGAAGCAATGTGGGTCTGGCAGCATTAACATTTGATAAGAAGGGTCGTTTACAACTCCCAGCAGCCTGCGAGACTCAGACAGTGACCTTTCAAACCACGGTAAATTTCAGACCTTTAAGATTTGTGCCGCTCTTGTCTGGACAATCAGAAAATTCCTTTCTTCCAACACAGAACGCAACCCTTTATTCTTTAAAGGGGTCATATGATGTTGCTAAAAAGAACATTATGGCCAGCTATCCAGTGCATTGTGATTGGCCGAATATCTCAAGCATGTGACGGAAATTTTATGGCCCTTACCATACTGTGATGCCCTGTCAGGCCGGAGTGACAATTCAAAAACATGAAAACCCATTATAAACGAGGCATTTGTTGCATGCAGTGGGGACATGATTACGGATTATAATGACTTATACTGTCTTTTTACGCGTTGCGTTGCATCGCGCCGCGTAAACATAAAACCATGTCTGCATTTGTGATCGGAGAAATGACAAACAACAAGCCCTACTCTACACTGCCCAAAAAACTCGCTTTAAATATATAAAATATAAAAACTCTTTAAATATAAAAAACGTACTTACAATCTGTGAGTCAGAACAGCCGGCATTGAAGTCTACTCT
>NW_015624634.1:218241-241156 GCF_001515625.1 Sinocyclocheilus rhinocerous | reverse complement strand
CCTCAGCGACCAGCACAGATCAGCTCTAGGCATGACGAAGCGATTTCGTCCTCTTTTGGAAGGCCAAACAAAGTAGTTTCGCTTTCACAATGAAACACACAGCGTCTTCATGACATGGCGGCGGCAGCAACAATACTACAGCGAGAATAAAAGTTACGCCTTCTTTCTTTGCGTGAATATTTGGGTGGCGTTATGCAAATCTTCCCACATAGTTATGTAGATATGTGGGGGCATGTTAGAACGAGACGTTTTTGGTAGGTGTGGTTGACTCTTAACTTTTATAAAGAATATCTCTTTGGATTTGAGACTTTAGTCTTTGCAACTTTACAGATCTTCTTTACGCACCAAGAGCTGGTAATACTCCAAAGAGAAAGGAAAAATTGAAATCGCATCATATGACCCCTTTAAAGTTTTAGTAATTTTTGCCATTTTTTATGTTCGCTATATATTTACTTATAAGAATATATATTATTTAAATTGTAGAGAATGTATGCATCATGGTAGTATTTATTATACTGATTTTAATGTATGTATTTATACAATATATTATTTTTACATTTAATGTGTGTGTGTGTGTGTTGTTATATATTGTCTGCACGGTGCAGATGTGTGGAGATATAGTGAAGATTCAGCACATCTGTGGCTCATTTTCTGTCACTTTGCTGTGAGTTTTGCTGTGGTGTGCAAAAGACGTCTAAACAAGAACATCAATTTCGCTTTCACAACGAAGCACACAGCGTCTTCAGGACATGGCTGCAGCGTCAACAATACTACAGTGAGAATAAAAGTTGCGCCTTCTTTCTTTGTGTGAACATTTGGGCGGCGTTATGCAAATCTTCCCACATAGTTATGTAGATATGTGGGGGCATGTTAGAACGAGACGTTTTTGGTAGGTGTGGTTGACTCTTAACTTTTATAAAGAATATCTCTTTGGATTTGAGACTTTAGTCTTTGCAACTTTACAGATCTTCTTTACGCACCAAGAGCTGGTAATACTCCAAAGAGAAAGGAAAAATTGAAATCGCATCATATGACCCCTTTAAATAACTCACATGATAGCATTAATTCTTCAACTTGCAATGGCTATTATTCATGAGCTATATGATGCATTTGGTAGAATGCTATTAGGTTACAGTTTGTTTCCTAGTTTCTTGTTGCCAGGGAATCCATCTTTTGCATTTAAATCATCACCTGGCATCTACAAAGCAACATTAGCGAGGATATTGTGGTGATTGATTTCATAACAATACAGTTGTATATCATCCTCTGGTGAAATCTATTTAATCTAATTTGAGTGCATTGTAAAATGCTCTGCCCAGAGAGAGCAAGTGACAGGGAATAACAATCAGCTTCTTCCCAGGAGTGGGAGGCATCCAGGGAATTTGTTCTGAACAAGGCAAAAATTTGAGTAATATAATGTTAGCATATACATATTCATCATAGCTTTACATTATGTTTGACTTACAGAGACTACAACTGGTTGTATATTGCCAGTGGGCGCGAGGACAGTGATAGACTCAAACAGCAAGATAACACAATTTGTAGGGCGAGGTGTTTGTTGCCATAGGAAGAATGATAGATAAATCATATCAAATAAATAAATAAATAAATGCTGCAGGCGGATGAGAATGTTTTTGGATATACTTCCTATCGGTTTGATAAGGAAATCACTGACGCTGAACCGCTTTGCTTTATGTGCTCAGAAACCAGAATGACATGTTTTTTTTCCTGTGAAACCAGATGTTAAGTGGATACGTGAGAATTACACTGAAGTACAGTCTTAAAGTAGTGCATCTGCAGCTTCTTCACACAAAGGATCAATTGCGATTCATCATGATGCTGCTTTCGAAGAAAACTTTGATTCTACTTGCTCTGTTCTCTGGCATGACCTCTGAACAGAATCAATGTGAAAATAGTGGAAAGTCTTGAAGCTGATCGTCTGAATTTCACACACACACACAGAGCATCAAAACCAGAACATCCTGCTCATGGCATCTTGTCTGCTTCTCTCTAACTATGAGAGTTCAGAGCCAAGATTCTGACTGTATTTTCACACCCTCATCTATTTGGAATCTCCACCAATATTCTTCACTGGTGTCATAAAACCGCACTTACAGCTTGAATTTCACATCTCGTTCTGCAGCTTTTATTTGTACTTGGCTGGAACAAATGGAAGCCTTTATGTTTTCAGAAGCTTCCTTCTGTCCTTATGTTCTTTTTATTTCTTCATTCTTTCATTCCTTGCTCCTTCCTTTTTCCTTTCTCCATTTATTCCTTTTTTTCTTCCTTACATCATATTTTCCTATATTCTTCCTTCTTTCCCTCATTACTTTACTTTCCTTGCCTCCTTTATTTCATCCTTCTTGCTCTCCTTCCTTCATTCTTTCCTACTTTCCTTTTTCCATTCCTTTCTTCTTTCCTGCTGTTCTCTCCATTTATCACTTCATTCTTTTTTCAACCTACTCTCTTTTAATCTTTCCTTCTTTTCTTCCCTCATGCCTTTGCATTTCCCTTCCATTCTTTTTCATTTATTATTTTATTAATTTCATCCTTCCTTCCCTTTATCAATCATTCATTTTTTTCTCCATGTCATCCATTTTGGATCTTTTCCTCTTCCATAATTCGTCCCACTTTTCATTTTTGTTTCTATGCCACTTTTAATTTTTAATTGCTCCTTTCTTCCTTCATCCTGTCGTTCCCTCCATTCTTTCCTTCATTCCTTTTTTCTTCCTCCATCCATGCTTTGCTTTGTTCTTTCTGTTCCTTCATTGATCTCTAATTTTTGCTTTCTTCCTACCCATATTCCATTCAATTTTTCCATTCCATTCTTCTCATCTTTGTTGCAAACTCTCCTTCCTTCATTATTTCCTTTATTTTGTCCTCCCTTCCTTCTTTTCGGTCTCCCTTACCTTTTCCTTCCTTCTCTCCTTTCGTCATTCATACATTTCTTAGTTCCTTAATTTTTTCTTCTTTTTGTCTCCTTTCTTCTCTCATTTATTTATTTCTTCTCACTTCTCACCTTTCATTTCTTCCTTTCTTTGTCTTTACACATTTATCATTCTTGCGGCATGGTGATTTTTACCTTGTTTGATGCCAGACTCACTCATTACAGTGAACTCCTAGAGGAACGACACAGGTTTGCTGCCAAGCAAATGACTGTTCCCACAGCACACAGTATTTGCTTGTTCCCTCTCTCTTGCCTGTGGTGGTGTTATTGGAGAAGGTACCACAAGGACACAGTAAAAATCAAAGGATTGGTCCAACAAGCTTCAAAACACAGTCTGCCATGGCTCTGCAGCAGTTACACAGAGAAGTCAATTCTAGACCTATATTTCACGACAAACATGAACATCAATGTCCAAGTCCAATAAATAAATAAATAAATCACAAGGACAGCATGGGGACCTAAAGTCCAAAGACTAAATTGGACATTGATATGCAGTACATCACTAAGGACAAGCAAAAAAATAAGTTAAATGCACTCTTAAAAATAAAGGTGCTTCACGATGCCATAGAAGAACCTTTTTGTCTAAATGGTTCCATAAAGAACCTTTAACATCTGAAGAACCTTTCTGTTTCACAAAAGGTTCTTTGTGGTGAAAGAAGGTTCTTCAGATTACAAAAAGGTAAGAAAGAGATGGTTCTTTAAAGAACCTTTGACTGAATGGTTCTTTGTGGAACCAAAAATGGTTCTTCTATGGCATCGCTTGAAGAACCTTTTGAAGCACCTTTATTTTTAAGAGTGTGGGAATGAAGCATGTCTACTTTGTAGTTGATGCTTTAAATCAATAGCCTTTGTATAAAACAGGAAATCCCCAGTTTAAAAGGCTACAAAACATCAGTTTGGTACAACTAGGAATGAGCAGCCTTCAAAAGCAATGGAGATAAGACTAATGGGAATTGTATGATGTTTGAGAGTTGAAAGGTGTGATGAAGGGGATTTGAAAAAGATATGGCTAGATAGTGATCCTACATAATCTGTTTCCCTTCATATCGAACATTTAGCCTAGTGTGATGGGCATGGTGCTCAGGGCCCAGCACACACTGAAGATCAGAAATCCAGCTGTGAAACTGCCGTATACTGCAGGCCTGTCTGTTTTCAGCACTCTGACATAGTGTAATCAGCGTTTTGTCAGGCAGTAAAAAGGAGTGAAGCAGTCTTCAGTTGAGCGCTCAGCCCACTGTAGCCTACGCTAATAAGCTTTGTGCGTCCTGTTTGCTGCAAGGCAAATTACATATAACAGGATGGCGAGAACGGAGGTAGAAAAAACGTTTTTAATGTCACTGCCGGGGTTGAAGGTATTTCTTCAACATTTCCTCTGTGGAATCTCGGCAAATTTGCCATGCATACACTCACTTTCTGGTGAGATTAGGTGGCTGTCGGAACCGTCCCCGTCTAATGACACTGCTTTAATGAGAGGTCATTTCTCCCTGGCTGCTCACCGCTGGGGGGAGTGAATGAGCTTGGGAGGAAGGGAGCTATAGCCAGGGAGACTGGAACTGGCTCTCTGAAATATACCCTGCTGGAGGGGGAACGGATGTTCAGATACAGCTCCCTGGGCAACGGCACTAGAGCCGCATCTCAGCTCTACAAGCTGTGTGTGCCAGCCGTCTCTGACTTGAAATTTCTCCGACCACAGCGAGGCCAATTAGGGGTGCGCTGTTGAAAGAGCAGCAATTATTCTTTCGCACGACATGCATGACTCCTGCATTCCACCCATTATTATCTCCTGGCTCCCCCTCTGTGAAAAGCTGGCAAACTCTTCACGCATCCCTACTCCTATGAGCTTCAGTGAGTCTGGCTGTCCAAAGCTGGAGACCGGCAATGACATCGCTGAGGTGTCTGGGCTAAAATAGGTCATGAAATAAAAGCAAGCAAGGGAGTGATTAGGAGAAGACCAGGGAAAAGACAGTGCTGGTTTCAGTCGTTGCCTCCTACTAGCAGAACATGCCTCATTCAGATTCACAATAATTGCTTACTCTATGTCAAGGCACAATGCAGGCCGAGGCATCTGTAATGCAAATGATTAAAGGGGTCATATGATGCGATTTCAAGTTTTCCTTTCTCTTTGGAGTGTTACAAGCTGTTCGTGAATAGATAAGATCCCTAAAGTTGCAAAGACTAAAGTCTCAAACCCAAAGAGATATTCTTTATAAAAGTTAAGACTCGTCCACGCCGTCCTAAAATGCCTCATTTAAACACACCCCCACATGTCTACGTCATTGTGTGGGAATATTTGCATAACACCACCCAAATGTATACGCAAAGAAAAAAGGCGCAACTTTGATTCCGCCGGCCTCCGCTCACTCAAGCCGCCGGTTCTTTTGGAAGGACACTACTAGAAATCAGTGGTTAAGTTGTATTTACAACACTGTTCCAGAACAGTTCAACCCAAATATTCAGATGTGTGTAGCGCTTGTTGTTTGTCGTTTCTCCGATCACAAATGCAGACATGGTTTTATGTTTATGTGGTGCAATGCAACGCAATGCGTAAAAATACAGTATACGTAATTATAATCCATAATTATGTCCCCACTGGATGCAACAAATGCCTCATTTATAATGGGTTTTATTGGTTTTGTCTCATCACGCCGGGACACGGCATCACAGTGTGGTAAGGGGTGTAACATTTCCGTCACACGCTTGAGGAATTCGGCCAAGCACAATGCACTAGATAGCTGGCCAATCAGAACACACCTCGCTTTCAGACCGATGAGCTTTGTAAAAATCGACGCGTTTCAGAAAGGCGGGGCATAGAGGAGAAACAATTATGTACAGTATGTGGAAAATAATGTGTTTTTTGAACCTTAAACCGCATAAACACATTTCATTACACCAAATACACAAAATAATGTTCTTTTTAGCAACGTCATATGACACCTTTAAAGATAAGAATCGCCATTAGTGTTTTCAGCCATTAGCGCAGCATTATGCAGGTGGATTCAAAAAACACCTTAAAGGCTGTCCTTCGGATGAACCGCAAACAAAAAATGCATTGAAAGAGCTCATGATATGCCTCATCCAAGATGGCACATTTCACCGTGGCAATTTTAAGTCACCACAGGAGCTTCTACACCCTTGCGCTGGGAGTTACATCTGCCGTTGGCGCCGGCTCCCCATAGTCACCCTATCTTCAACCGAGTCATACAAGTAGACAGCTGAGGGGCTGGAATCAGAGGCCTCCTGTGAGGAGCTTCTTGGGGAAATGTAAAACAGCTTGTTAATACAAGATGAATCCCTGCGAATCAATCAGACGCATTACATAGATATAACTCGATGGTAAGTAGCGAACAGAGTGACGGCAAGCAGTTAGTTTGTGGCTTAGTACTCGGATCTTGAGAGATTTCACCTTGGCCTCCTCTGAAGAACTCCTGTAGCTTCTTTCATATGTTCGGTTCAAACTCCGCTTCAAAACAAAATTCATGTTTCTCCTTTAGATAGAGGTATTGATGAAAAATAAAGCCAGTCTCCATGAGAGGGTTTCCAACAGTGGTGCAGAATAAGATACTCCTCAATTCACAGTGACCTTTGAGCTTTAAAGTCTTTGATTTTTTTCTCTTTTTAGACAATCAAGGATCCACTCTGTTGGTGATATTACTAGGAAGGCTAGACGATAATAAAGGAAATTTTGATGGGGCGCACAGCCTGCTTTCTTCCCTCTTGTGACACCGTAAAAAAAAAAAAGTTCTGTGACTGAGCAATTCACTCCTTTCATCTTGGTCTGACACATCTTGCTAGATTTTAGTTTATTCACTCAGGAATCGTCTTCTGGCCGCCAAGGGGCGTAGCTGGACTCCGCCGCTCCATGGAAGCAAACCGCGCTCTCTCTTGTGTCTTTGACCTGTCTGAGCGGTTATTCTTTTGAAATCCTTTTAGAAATAGCGCGGCGCTCTGTCCACTGACTCAAACCCTGAAACCCAATCATTGACAGCAGAGAACAACAAAATGTTCCCAGGGCTGTCATTTACAATGGACACACAACCACAGGAGCTTGTTTTACAGCTCTGTTGAGATAATCAATGAGTGACTTGGCAGCACCGAGGTCCTGTTGAGGCACATTTCCCACTCGCTCCCTTTCTCTTTCTCCTTTTCTCTGCCTCAGTCCTGTCCTCACGCCGTCTCTCGAGAGATTGTTCTCAAATAAATTGATTTGACGGTATTGCTGTGTTTGATAACGTGAGAAAGCCATGGAATCTGTCAACACAAGCTCCATCATCCAGCGAGCCTTCGCCACATTCATTCACAACCCGGTCTGCCCTGCTTAAATTATTGTTTATTACTAAGACTAATTCAGTTCAACAGGCAACTACACATGCTGTAACAGTTCCCGCTGATGCCAGGAGATGGAAGACAGTCGAGCCAAGATTGCGCTGGAAGACGGATAGCTTTTAACGCTTAGATAAGAGAGACATGCTGAAATAAGTCACAGCCATCTAGCAGACATAAAATCGAGTGGCATTGCCCAGTCCTGTCACACAGCGACTCAAGATAAATTGATGCGTGGCCTGTCCACTGGGGCTTCTAATTATATTTTCTTTTACATGGTAGGTTTTGTCAGGGTGCATCTGTCATGAATGACATCTGGAAAATGACAGCCTTTCTCGAGTGCGGAAAGGAGGCTGCTGGGGTCTGGGAGATCATGATACCTGTGATTTTTTTTTTTTTTTTTCTCCGATATCACTTCACTGGTTTTTAACCATGATGAAACACCCCACGGATGTTTTTTTAAACGGATAAAGTGTCATGTTTTCTCTTTGGCCATCTACATCCTTGCCACTGGAGTTTATAAAGGCTTTTGAGTGCTGTTTCTAATGCATTTGCTTTTATTTTTCATTGTCATGACATAAACGTCAAGTAATTTTGACATGCTTTTGAATGAACGTCCTACATTCTGAAGTAGCCTTTTAAAATACTATCAATTTTCTATAGTGACATTTGATGACAAGGTACGTACTTATCGTCAATAGAAAACCGAGGCTTACGTCTGTTACAACGGATGTGAATTATAGAATATTACCAACACCAAAGCTATGAAATGACATACTTTCACAGCCATTACAGTACCTAGTACTTTTCTGTGAGCTTTTATGTTCTACATTCATATTTTACTGACACAGCAAGCTATAAAAAAAAAAGGCACCAAACAACCATAACCCTAGCTGTGACTGGAACGTAAATGCAATCTTTTCAACCAAATGTCTTACAACAAGAGATCTTGTGCAGTATTTAGAGGTTCAACTGTACAATAGAGACACAATTATTCAATACAGTAGACCTGCAAAGTTATCTACATCTCTTAGTGCCCCACCAGCCATTTGAAGTGGCACTCTTCCAATAGTCCAAACACAGAGCGCTAAACCTCTGAACTACGTCTGAATACATCTGACTTTCATCTCTGGGGTGCATGAGCAACACCACACTATCAAGAAACATGCCACAAAGAGAAGCATAAGACTTTTGGAAGAAAAGAACAAGCAGAATTTTATGCTGTCTGCAACACGGTCACAGCTCGAGAGCTGGCTGGTGTTTGCTTTTCATTTGACATGTTTTCTTTTATTTAATAATTTGTGGATTTAAAAGTTACAGCATAGTGTAAACTTTCATGCATGCCTAATTCTATTGATGTTTTCCTTTCTTTAAAACCTATTCAAAGATGTGATGCATTCCAGATGAGATGTATTGATGGAATGCATTTCACCCTTGGTCATGTGTATTCTGTCATTCGTCTAATAATAAAATCTTTGTATCATTTATTTATTATTTGGATGATTTGAAATGCAGTAAAAACAGCTATGCAGTCACAACATTCACAGTATACAGAGAGTGTTTTCACATTATCAGAGGCGGACAAAGTACTCAACTCCATTACTTGAGTGAAAGTACAGATACTGCTGGTCAAATATTACTCCATTACAAGTACAAGTTGTAAAGACAGATTTTTACTTAATTAAAAGTACAGAAGTACTTGCTTTTGAAAGTACTTAAGTACCAAAAGTAAATTTCCTTTTTTATGTCAATGCACAATAGAAATGTAGTGGAGTGAAAAGTACAATATTTGTCTTTCAAATGTAGTGAAGTTAAAGTCATAAGTTCCCAGAAAAAATAATACTCAAGTAAAGTACCGATACTCAAAAAGTGTACTTAAGTACAATACTCAAGTAAATGTACTTAGTTACTGTCCGCCTCTGCACATTATTTATGGACACTTTTAATTTAATAATCATAATTGTCATAATTCTAATTGACATGTAAGGAATAATGTAGTTACAGTAATAATAAACTCCAAAAACCAGATGACACTTACTACTTGGCTGCTCACCAAATGAATACATACATGGATATGAGACATTTATTTATTTTTATTTCCTTCTGCAAATTATCTAAAATAATTATTATTATTCAGTCAAGAATAAAGTATACAATATACAATACAAACTGTCTAGCAATTAGAAAAACACTGCAACAATATTACAAGTGTAGTAACAGACATTAAAGGGGTCATATGATGCTGCTAAAAAGAGAAAGAAAGAAAGAAAGAAAGAAGTCCTCTGTCCAGTAATGGGCTGTGAACTTTTGCTATAATTACAAAGCTCAATGTCATTATCCTAAATTATTACATGGCCCTCTGGAATACTTCATTCTTATTGGTCAGCCTCATAAACTGTTTTTCTGCACACTGACCACTAAACTGACCATCCTAAGCAACCGATTTCCTACACAGCTGTGGTGGTTTCATGTCTCACATATCACCCTGCGGTCTCTTTCTCCTCACATAATAAAATAATTTCAACTCAAATCAATATTTAATGTCTAATTATTTATTTATTTGACAGGTAGCCATGTAATATGCGGGATAATGTAGAGCCAGCCGGTCATTTCAGCAAAATAAACCCTATTCATTATCAATGTGATACAAGACCCCTGTTTATCTTACAATAATGACCTTCACAGGGAAACTACATAAGTGCATGCAAAAGCACTACAGTTTAGGGACTGAGAGCTTTGCAAACATCCACAAGCTTCTGGGGTAAATAGAAGGGGAAGAGGAGAGATGGAGAGGTTAAAAGAGAGAGAGGGAAGGAGAGAGAGAGAGAGATTTATGTAGGAAGAAAAATTACCTTTGTCGCCCAGAAGGACAGTGGTAAATGGTGCGTCATTCTGCAGTAATTTACAAATCGCGGAGTGGAAACAAAATTAGATTAAGAGGGTACGTTGAAATGGACCTGCTAAACATCACTATTAATTACACTGTTGTCAAGGGCAAAAATTATTTATTTTCATGGCAAAGGGGAAAACAAAGGCTGCTGGTGGGTTTAAATGGGTTTACAGGCATTTTTCACTTGAGCAACCTTAGAAAAAAAAAAACAAGGAAAACATAGATTTTCAATTAAAGGACACTAATGTCTACATTACTACTGAAGCAATAAACTTTCTGACTTATGGTGAACAGCAAGAACAACAAAGACACCGCAGCTTTACGACTCATTGCAGACATTAATGAGCAAGAAAATGTAGGTTTTCGTGGCTCCAAAGAGCAACCATTTTGGATGTTTCCCATTAAATTAGTATCTTCAGATGTTTGGATTCTATCATGCATAACAAAGGCCAAAGATCCCACCCTCACTCAAAGAAAAAAGTCACATCTGGTTCACACTTCACATTCTTTTGTTTTCTAATTGTAAAAGCAGAAAAGAAACTCTGGGAAGCTGTCAAAGCGATGAAGTTCTCATGCTGACAGTGCGGTGAACTTCTTTGCGTTTGCAGAGGAGGTGAGCCGGTCCGTCCAATTCCAGTCTGAGCGCCGCTCATTAGGGCACGTCTGCGCAGGCAGCTGGGGGGACGCGGCAGCACCCGGTCCACCCCGACTCAGGCATCCAGCGGGGCATCTGGCAGGGCTACACTTCAGGTCAGTCTATCTGAGAAGGGAGCGCATCAGCGGCCACTTCATGGATGGCACGCTGTCTGCGGCTGACAGCTTGTCATTTATCACAGCTGAGCAGTGGCGTCAGGTGGGATCATGATTAATTTCACTTTACCACTTTCAGAAATAAGCCCTATAAATCATCTTAAGCTCAGTGCGCAAGTTTTGTTGTAGCCACATGACAAATCTTTACCACATCCCGCTCCGCCTCAGCGGCCTACAATGGGTCATGCCACACGGCTCACAAAAACCAGCCAGCGATGGCCAAGAACGAGACTGACATTTCGTAAATACCCAAAAGGATTATTAAAGCAAGACCGCTCTGGTTAGAGCCCACGGCGACGACTAATGAAACCACATCGTCCATTTGTAAAGATAAATGTTTAGAAGTTTTTCTTCACTGTCCATCTGTTTGTTGCTTAGCTTTAGCTTTATTTGGCATCCTTACACATGTTAATGATATAGACGTGTCATTGAGATGTAAAACAGACTGTTAACGAACAGTATGTTTATTAACAGTTTTTATATCACTTTAATCGGATGTCTTGGACTATAAGCTAAAATTGTGCTCTGCTTTTACAGGGTGAGTGCTCGAGCCATTTTAAAAGCAAGTAATTGATGCCCATGTCACATCTGAGGTTATCATCTTCTGCTGAGATGCTGTTTTTCTTTCCAGCTTTAGATGCCAGGCTACTTAATTAAGTGATGACTTCCAAATTTAAATCAGATCGTTTGGAATGCACTGCACTTTTTTCCCCTTTAAAAGTTCCTTGTCAAGGAACCGCTTCACTCAGGAATATATTCGGTAGCCAAGCATGATGCTATCCCTTAATCTATTGTCCACCGCCTCCATATCTCTTTTCCGGATGGCGGGTAATACTTCAGGACGGATGCCCTACATGCTAGAGTAATGTGACACTTAAACGATTTCCTCATAAGGCAGGGTGACAGATAGCGGTAGGTAAACAGCTGCTGAATGTTACATTTTCTGTCCACTCTGTCTGCATTTCAATGGCCGCACTTTGCTCCAATTTATTCCCATCTCGGAGATATAGACCGTTTCCAACTGTGCCTAAATCCATATTCCCCAATAACACAGTATGCACTTCCCTGGTGAACTCGACACATGCCACACAATCAGGGCTCCCCAGCTGCTAAGCTCTGCCCCACAACACTTTGCTCAGGCACAGAGGCAAGTGAAGCGAATCGATTCCAAGGCTGTGCCTCTCAACAAAATGTAGTCCTGTTTCTAGGACGTAGTCCCTGAAAAGGAACTCGAAAACTCAAAATTACATTAATTGCATGAAAAGAAGGGGAAAATAACAATGCTAGATGAGAAAGGAAAAAAATAAACGTTGTTTTTTTTTTGCCCGAGAATAAGGGCAGAAAACATTTTGTATGCAACAGAGGTGTTTTTTTATTATTATTATTTTTTAGCACTTTGTATAATTTCCTATTAAAGTGAAAACGTTTGCATGGCGAACTCGACACATGCCACACAATCAGGGCTCCCCAGCTGCTAAGCTCTGCCCCACAACACTTTGCTCAGGCACAGAGGCAAGTGAAGCGAATCGATTCCAAGGCTGTGCCTCTCAACAAAATGTAGTCCTGTTTCTAGGACGTAGTCCCTGAAAAGGAACTCGAAAACTCAAAATTACATTAATTGCATGAAAAGAAGGGGAAAATAACAATGCTAGATGAGAAAGGAAAAAAATAAACGTTGTTTTTTTTTTGCCCGAGAATAAGGGCAGAAAACATTTTGTATGCAACAGAGGTGTTTTTTTTTATTATTATTTTTTAGCACTTTGTATAATTTCCTATTAAAGTGAAAACGTTTGCATGGCTAAATAATATATGGTTGCTAGTGTTGTCATGACACTGACATTTCTAACTTGCAATACCTTGAAAAATCTGTGAGCTGAGCGCTGCTTTGTGTATAGCCTTTACTGGGGAAACCTCTATCTCTCCCGGTCGACAAGCGCCTCCTGCTGGCAGAGAATGAATTTGCATATATATGACGCCACAAATAGAGTGCAAGTCCGTGGGAAACACCACTTCTCTTATGAATATTATTCAATATTTTAATTTGAATGTCGGATTGAAATTAATGCTGTTATTAGAGTAGTTAATCGTTAGCATAAACGTGGCTAACGCTAATATAATGAGCATTCAAATGAAGTTTCTTTATTAACTATTTAATATTCCTATAACTTTTATTAGGGTAAAAAAACCTTTTTTTTTTAAAGCTAACTTAGTTGTTATTCTTGGCTGTATAACTCTAGAAGGTTTTCAAAAGTCCTTTAAAATTAAATATGTAGACAGTTTGGATTAAATGAAAGTATAGTCAAATTTTTTAATTAGCATGTTTTTGTGTTTTGCTTTGGTACCGAAATTGCTACCGAGAACCGTAGATTTTCACTGGTATTGGTACCGAATACTGAAATTTTGGTACCGTGACAACACTACAACAGACCATATAATTAATTAAAATGCACACTGCGATATATGAAAACTCATGGAGAGAAGAGAGAGGGTGCAGATGCCACCATTGTATCGATTGCCGTGCAGGTATATGGTGGTAGGTGTCAGCGATGGTACTTCTCAAAGTCTCCCTGAAAGAAGTAAACAAACACACAATGAAAAAAAATTTATATTTCAGAACTTCATGATTGTGACCTGTTTTCTATATTGCACAAACTCCTCTCCTCACAGAAGCTCCCGAGACGCCATCATTTATAGATTTGAGCTATAGTAACTGCGAGATATGATTGCTTTGAGCACATCTCATGCACAGAACTTTCAGCTGGTGCAAATGAAACTAATTTGACTGGGGAAAGAGCGCTTTAATGCATTTTGAGTGCTTTTTGCAGGCTCTGCATTTGTATGGGAGTTTCGCACACGCGCACGCCGCCGTTGTTCGGTTGGGAGGGCCAGGCACAAATTGCCATCGCCACAGGCAGAGGGCCAACTGCGGTATCAGGGTTCTGGGAGGGTATCCCATAAAAATGCATGGCCACATGCTGCTTCCAAAGGCTTTTCATCTTCCCTCTGTCTGCCGAGCCCCAAACACCTGGAGCACAACGGGAGTCCGGAGTGCATGTGTGTGCACAAGGAGGGATTTGCACACACACAGGGATATGTGGGCTTTGTCCGCCCGTCTGCTGGTCAGCTCCCTGACTGCTTATTAATTTAGAAGCGTTTGCGGTCTCTAGGGACAGAGAGATAAATGCCAGCAACAGAGGCAGGCCGGCGGTGAACTCATAAAACCTATTAAAGGAAGCTGTTCATCACCTCCATCAGCAGGCCTGATTATGGCCAGGGCCAGCTGTAAACCTCCACAGCCCTCAGCAGAGCCCCAGACACACCACTCACTCTGCTGGCAGCCCTCCGAAGCTGCGCTGCCCACCCAGCGGCTCCCATTACGGTGAAGCATGAGACCGCTATCCTGACTACATACGGGATTTATCGACAGATGCAAACACGGCGGCATAGCTTTAAATGCCAGTCACTGCAGTATTAGCGTTTCGCCTCACAGTTGCATTTTGTGCGTGTGTCAACAGTGTTGTATTATCATACAAATACTTGCATGAGGAACATTTATTAAAAAAAGATGCTTGCTGCCTCTTGTGGTTGCCACAAATAAAAGATAAAGATAAACTCATCACCCTCCATCAGATTTCCTCTCCGTTTTGCTTGTATCAGCAAGTGAGAGCACCAGCCAGGATGCTTCGCTCCTACTGTATTTTGTTCTATTAGGAGGTTATATTAGTAGCGCCCCCCTCCCGTCGTGTGATGTATTTCGCTTATCTGTGTCTTTATGCATCACAACTGCCGTTTAGAAGCTCTTGCCCGCAGAGAGCAGCAAAACGGCGTGCCAAGGCATCAGTCAAAGACAGAACCTACTTTACAATCAAATATTATGAACTGCTGTTGGAATTAGGACCGCTTCCAGGGAACTAGGGTCACAAAATTATCAAAATCCCATTAATCTTTTTTTGAGAGAGATGCTGACATTTTGTAGTCTAATTAAAAATGCCACACAATGAATTTTCGAATGGTAACAATAATTAGCAATTGTCTAGGGACAAAAAAAGGGGACACAAATGCAACGGCTATGCCGTATCCATGCTTGGCTTTTCGCTTATCACACTCAGATGGGGGAAACGGGTGGAAAAGGGCTCTTTGATGCATTGTAGTTCCGCATGTTATTATGGTCACACATTCTCTGAACTTCAATTAATTAAGTAGCGCAAAATGCCACTGCATGCTGCGAATAATTTAGATTAATGCATCCATTAAATTATCTGTTGCTATCATAATCAGCCATTTCCAAGGAAAATTTCCTGTGAAAATTACATGTGACCTTGCCATTGCCAGCACCATGCAGTACTGTTTATATAACATGCTGAATGCATAAATGTCCAGTTGCAAACATAATGTAACATAACATTATAAACTCCATTCCAATAATTCTTGTATGGAATAGGGCCTATATCTATATTATGTTAGGTAACACTTTATTTTACAGCGTGCTTGTTACACATTATATATACTATATACCAATATGTACCATAGTTATAACAGTAGATTATACATGATATTTTACATGATACATTACATGATAATTAATATAACTCAGTACTTAAATGCTTATAACTCAATACTTAAATGTACATATTATATTATATTGTATTGCTTTGCACAATGACCTTTCCATTTGCAGCATCATGCTGTAATGTTTAAATAACACACAATTGGGAATGTTGTATCCTTTGGTATATGTTTTACAAGAAAATACCATTTCATGCGAATAATTTAGATTAATGCATCCATTAAATTATCTGTTGCTATCATAATCAGCCATTTCCAAGGAAAATTTCCTGTGAAAATTACATGTGACCTTGCCATTGCCAGCACCATGCAGTACTGTTTATATAACATGCTGAATGCATAAATGTCCAGTTGCAAACATAATGTAACATAACATTATAAACTCCGTTCCAATAATTCTTGTATGGAATAGGGCCTATATCTATATCATGTTAGGTAACACTTTATTTTACAGCGTGCTTGTTACACATTACATATACTATATACCAATATGTACCATAGTTATAACAGTAGATTATACATGATATTTTACATGATACATTACATGATAATTAATATAACTCAGTACTTAAATGCTTATAACTCAATACTTAAATGTACATATTATATTATATTGTATTGCTTTGCACAATGACCTTTCCATTTGCAGCATCATGCTGTAATGTTTAAATAACACACAATTGGGAATGTTGTATCCTTTGGAATATGTTTTACAAGAAAATACCATTTCAGTTTTTCTATTTCACAATTTCACATTTAATTCAATGTGCTACTTGTCGTTTCTTTGTAACTGTTTGTGAAATGTATATCCATTTTCCCAAACTTCTTATTCTTGTAGGGTTTTATTTTATTTTATTTTATTTTATTTTAATTTTATGACCTTGCCAATGCATTCAAATACATTTTATCATATATATTGTTTAAAAAGTAGAGCATGGTGCCAGCAATGTTGCTTTAGATAAAAGTGTCTGCCAAATGCATAAATATTTAGTGCCAAATATAATGTAATGTAATATGAAATATAAGTGCAATTGTCTATGTATACAGTGACCCAGTGTAAACTCATTTGCATTTCCTCATTACATTATCTACTGGAGAACGGAAGGGCCAAAATGACATCTCCAATCCAGATGCTGGGGCCAATCATGATTGGAAAACTGACAAGTGATGCACTCCTTAAGATCCATCCATCTGTCACTCCAATTCCCTGGTCAGCAAATCATTTCTTTTCCAAAGACACATGTGAAGCAGACTTCTCCTACCCACTTTAATCATCACTCCGTGCTCGAAATAACAGAGGCTTTCCCGTGGACCGCTGTCGTTTCTGGTGATCATAACAGATAATTACCCGCCTCCCAGGACAGCCATACTGCACATCTCTCCCAGAAGCACTATCTCCTAGTGAATGTGCTGTACTCATGAAAGCTCAGTGTGTGAGTAACGAGCTAGAAGTGGCAGTGATTCAGTCCCTTATGTCACCCAGATAGTCTTCAGATGGCACGCAAAGGTAAGTCAAACTTCACCCACAAAAAATGACTTTTTATCTTGAGGAGGAGGATGAATTAATCAATAAAAAGGATGACCAGTAAAAAATAGTCCGCTCATAATTCCTCACATGTGGCAGGTCTGGATCTGAGCGCGTGTTCTGGCAACAGGGGGCACTGTTGCTGTTCTGAATGAGAGAGCTGGCAGCTTGCTATGTTGTATCCTTTGGAATATGTTTTACAAGAAAATACCATTTCAGTTTTTCTATTTCACAATTTCACATTTAATTCAATGTGCTACTTGCCGTTTCTTTGTAACTGTTTGTGAAATGTATATCCATTTTCCCAAACTTCTTATTCTTGTAGGGTTTTATTTTATTTTATTTTATTTTATTTTAATTTTATGACCTTGCCAATGCATTCAAATACATTTTATCATATATATTGTTTAAAAAGTAGAGCATGGTGCCAGCAATGTTGCTTTAGATAAAAGTGTCTGCCAAATGCATAAATATTTAGTGCCAAATATAATGTAATGTAATATGAAATATAAGTGCAATTGTCTATGTATACAGTGACCCAGTGTAAACTCATTTGCATTTCCTCATTACATTATCTACTGGAGAACGGAAGGGCCAAAATGACATCTCCAATCCAGATGCTGGGGCCAATCATGATTGGAAAACTGACAAGTGATGCACTCCTTAAGATCCATCCATCTGTCACTCCAATTCCCTGGTCAGCAAATCATTTCTTTTCCAAAGACACATGTGAAGCAGACTTCTCCTACCCACTTTAATCATCACTCCGTGCTCGAAATAACAGAGGCTTTCCCGTGGACCGCTGTCGTTTCTGGTGATCATAACAGATAATTACCCGCCTCCCAGGACAGCCATACTGCACATCTCTCCCAGAAGCACTATCTCCTAGTGAATGTGCTGTACTCGTGAAAGCTCAGTGTGTGAGTAACGAGCTAGAAGTGGCAGTGATTCAGTCCCTTATGTCACCCAGATAGTCTTCAGATGGCACGCAAAGGTAAGTCAAACTTCACCCACAAAAAATGACTTTTTATCTTGAGGAGGAGGATGAATTAATCAATAAAAAGGATGACCAGTAAAAAATGGTCCGCTCATAATTCCTCACATGTGGCAGGTCTGGATCTGAGCGCGTGTTCTGGCAACAGGGGGCACTGTTGTTGTTCTGAAGGAGAGAGCTGGCAGCTTGCCGCAGTGAGTGAGTGACCAAAGGAAAATCATTGCTCAGTGACCGACGGGGAAGCTACACTGATCGCCATTGATCCTTTAGTGCTGTCCCCTAGCTTGACCACTGCGCTTGTGCCCGTGCAAGGCTAACATAGTTTTATCAGCCTGGACCACTGCATTACAGCCAATACACAATAACCCCAGTACTGTACGGATGCCTGTGTGTGCAATGAGGGGATAGTCAAACGAGAGACCTCAGATGCACTGAGGATATTCTGCATATTACCTGGATATTCTACATGCTCCTTATCGGTTTGTATTAGTGGGCATGTGAGATATGACATGCAAGGTATTAGAGAGATTTATTTGGTCTTACATTGTAAAACTGCTTAATTTGTTAAGAAAAATTAATTATGAGGGAAGCTATGACTGTAGTTTCCCCTAATCTAAAAGAGTCAACTGTAAATTCAAACACACTATAAGAATATTCAAGAAAACTAAGACTGCAAATAAATTACTGTACATTAGATACATGCATTATTTGTTAATTAATTAACTATTGCAATTACTAAATAAAAAATAAACAATTCTGTTATGACTTGTAGACAAAAACAAATATTCACATTACATGTTACTGAATGTTTGGTGAAAAAAAAAGTTTGTGTCAAAGGAAACATTTATAGTTTCAATGAAAGCATAATTGCACGTTTTGATTGAATGATAGCTGTGTTACAAATAGGATCAAGTAGGAGAAATAAAACAATTTATAATATATGAAAATAACACAAAACAATTTTTATTATAAAAAAAATAATTGGTAATATATTTATTTTAATACTCACACTTTAGTTCAGGGACCAATTCTCACTATTGACTAACTATTACCTACGACTATTGCCTCAAACTCCTAATTTGCTGCTTATTAATAGTTAGTAAGGTAGGATTAAGGGATCTAAAATATGGTCATGCAGAATAAGGCATTAACATGTGCTTTATAAGTACTTATAAGCAGCCAATATGCTAGTAATATGCATGCTAATAAACTAGTTAATAGTGACAATTGGTCCTTAAAATAAAGTATTACCAATTTAAGAAATAAAATTGTTTGATGTAATCTTGTCTTTTATTTTTTTATTCTCTTGTTTGTCATGTGATTCCCTTGCCCTCATGTATCTTGCCATGTGCCATTGTCATTAGTCAGTGTGTCATGTTGTGATTGGTTGTTTTAGTCATGTGTCGTGTTTCTCATTGGTTGGATTGTATCGTGACCCCTCTGTTTGATAAATGAAATTAGCTATTTACTGTAGGCCACTGCATTATAAATACTGTAAAAATAAATAATAATACATAATAAATAAATAAATAAAAATAAGAAAAAAGACATGTATAAAACATCACTATTTTTCCAAATATATTCAAATGAATACTAACCAGTGTCATCAAAATCAACATCAAAAAAGATATATCAGTAATAAAACACTGTAACAGAATGATAAGTTGATAGAATGTCAGAAAGAATGATAAAACGGTAGACAGAGCAATAGATAGGGCGATAGAACAATAGAACGAATGCTAGAATGTAGACAGAGCAATAGATAGGGCGATAGAACAATAGAACGAACGCTAGAATGTTAGATTGAGAGAGAGAGAGAGAGAGAGAGAGAGATAGATAGATACAGACAGACAGACAGTCAGACAGATAGATAGATAGATAGATAGATAGAAAAATAGATAGATAGATAGATAGATAGATAGATAGATAGATAGACAGATAGACAGATAGATTCAGCTAGTTGGTTGGTTGACTGATCAGTTTACTTGCTAGACACATCCACAGGCATAAGCTCCTATAAACAAAACCAAGCATTAACCATCCACATGCACATCCACATTCTCAAACGTCTCTAACAAAATCTATAATCAAGATCCTGTGCTCCACCCCCTCCAGTGAGGCCATTTGGTATTCCGGGAGATCCTCAGACCCCTGTTGCGTTCCCAATCTCCAACCAGGTAAGAGAGAAAAGAGGTCACTAAGCCCTAGGATGGAAGATGCCTGGCGATGGATTAATGGTTGGGAGAACAAATGAAGTCTTGGAGAGAGTTTATATTTTTCAATACAAAGCAGAAAAGTGGATGGCTATTTTATTTTATATTGGTCCTCCGCACAGTTTGCCATTAGCACACCTCTGAAACAGCACTGACTTTCACCGTACATGAGAAGGAGAATAGGATGAAATCTACTTACTGCATTGAAATGAGGTAACGCACATCTTTCAAGTGAAATTGAGTGTTGTTGGCAGTACAGTGGAGTGGGGTTTAGATTGAAATTGGATCGCGGTGTAGAATGATAATATATATATATATATATATATATATATGCATATTTTCTTTTAACAGCCAGCAAAAGAGTTTGTACTTACTAATTTAACGAGCAACACATGCCCTAGTTTGCCTAAAACAATATGAACGGTAACTCTGAATGGATACAACTACTACAATAAGTATTAAGCAACAATAAACAGAAATGCAAATTCTATTCAATTTAACTAAGAGCTTTTTCTATGTGCATATTCGATGCACCACAGTCCAGGTTTGACTGGCATGTTCAAATATACCACCATAGAGATTTCTGGTTACAGCCTCAAGGGCACTGCTCACTGGCAGATGCTACAAATACTGTAACAGACAAAAGCTCTGTAGATGTTGTGTAACGTGAATAACAAAGCAGTAGGTTATGCTGGGGCTAAAGGCCTCTGGGGTAGAAAAAGCCCTTTTGATTTACTTTCTTTCACAACTCAAAACCACACACAGCTAACCATCACAGCACTTTCCTAAAGACTTTGTTCATCTATATGCTCTGCAAAACAGTCCTGATCCACGAGGTCATTGCAAGATGACTGAAACCACACATGCATTTTGAGACAAATGTATGGTAAGTATGGTTTTACGGTAACACTTTACAATAAGGCTCCACTTGCTAACATTAGTTAACTACATTAGTTAACAAACTAACAATGAAAAAGACTACTGAAGCATTTATTAATCTTAGTTAATTTCAGCATTTACTATTACAACATTAAAATTTAAAGTTGCAACTGTTAATATTTAATGAACATGAGCTAACAATGAACAGTTATGAATAAATACTGTAACAAATGTATTGCTTATTGTTACTTAACTAATGGGAACTTTTTGTAAAGTGTTACCAATGAACTAAGAGGGGAATAAAGCCATATTGTTGAAAGGGCCCCACTTTTGTCATAAAGGCCATCAAAAATGCTGTTTCAGAGGGAGGAAAATGCAGAATACCTGTAGTGCAATACAATTGTTTTCCATAACTGGGAGCAAATACATTTGTTGTGAAGTATGTGCAAAGTGGGCTTACATTGACTGCTCCATTCACAGAGATTCAAGTGTGAAATATACCTGCCCTGTACTACACTACAGCTCCAGGATCAACAACACCATGCTGCACTAAACGCAAAAGGCAAACACTTCACAATGTCATACATGTCAGATTCACCCACAAAAAATGACTTTTTATCTTGAGGAGGAGGATGAATTAATCAATAAAAAGGATGACCAGTAAAAAATGGTCCGCTCATAATTCCTCACATGTGGCAGGTCTGGATCGAAGCACGTGTTCTGGCAAGATTATGTAAGATCATGTAAGATTTTCTACAGCATTTAGTTAGGTATTACAAATAAAAATATTATATATACTGCTGTTCATTTTTAATTCACATTTGTTCATAATACAGTACACATACTTACAGTGCACATAATGTTAATATATACAAGTCAAAATGCTAAAAGTGTATTCATGTACACTACTGTTAAAAAAAAAATATATATTGTTCACCAATGCTGCACTAAACGCAAAAGGCAAACACTTCACAATGTCATACATG
The DNA here is from genome assembly GCF_001515625.1 of Sinocyclocheilus rhinocerous. Taxonomy (NCBI): domain Eukaryota; kingdom Metazoa; phylum Chordata; class Actinopteri; order Cypriniformes; family Cyprinidae; genus Sinocyclocheilus; species Sinocyclocheilus rhinocerous. Next base: position 219,026 of record NW_015624634.1, on the reverse strand, counting down.
TCAGATTCACCCACAAAAAATGACTTTTTATCTTGAGGAGGATGAATTAATCAATAAAAAGGATGACCAGTAAAAAATGGTCCGCTCATAATTCCTCACATGTGGCAGGTCTGGATCGAAGCACGTGTTCTGGCAAGATTATGTAAGATCATGTAAGATTTTCTACAGCATTTAGTTAGGTATTCCAAATAAAAATATTCTATATACTGCCGTTCATTTTTAATTCACATTTGTTCATAATACAGTACACATACTTACAGTGCACATAATGTTAATATATACAAGTTAAAATGATAAAAGTGTATTCATGTACACTACTGTTAAAAAAAAATATATATATTGTTCACCAAGGTTACATTTATTTGATCAAAACCACAGAAAAGGCAGTAAAATTGTGAAATTATTCTTATTTTCTTTACATTTTTAAATGTAATTTATTCCTGTGATGCAAAGCTGAATTTTCAGCATCATTACTCCAGTCTTCAGTGTCACATGATCCTTCAGAAATCATTCCAATATGATTTGCTGCTCAAGAATCATTTCTTATTATTAATGTTGAAAACTGTTGTGTCGCTTAATATTTTTGTGGAAGCCGTAATGGAAAGAAAGGCATTTATTTAAAATATAAACTTTTTTTTTTGACAAAACAAATGTCACTTTTGATCAATTAAATGTGTCCTAATTAATTTCTTACTCTTGTTGTAAAAGTATGTTTGTGTGCTTGTGTGTGTGTGTATCTATCTATCTATATATATATATATATCTATATCTATATCTATATCTAT
>NW_015624634.1:213810-218231 GCF_001515625.1 Sinocyclocheilus rhinocerous | reverse complement strand
TGCATCATACTCCACCCTCGCATTTGCTCTCCGTCTCGGATTCACGTCAATCTATGTTACTTTTGCATAAAACATAGTTAAAAGACTCGCTAAAACAAGGAACGCCAGCACATCTATTCAAGGCAACTTTTAAAAAACATACAATCAATACATCGAGGTGATGAACTCCTAATCAATAGCATTCGCTGGTGTGGAATGGAATTGAAAAAGCAGGTATTGGGAGATGTTTTATTATCTGTGCTGGAAGCTCAAAGATGCGCTGGCCAAGTAGACCCAGATAAGAATACAATAGCAGCTCGGCTGTCAGCAGAGGTCATACTCCAGTGAGTTGAATTCTGCCCGTAACTCCTAAACTAAAGTTTCCTCATAACCACATGTTTGTGCTCGCCGAACTCCTGTTGAGAATCTTTCAAAAAGCCGGCTACTTTTGTAGAAGCTGCACATATATGTCGAGTGGTGCTGTATGTTTGTGTGCGTGTGTGTGTGTGTATCTATCTATCTATATATATATATATCTATATCTATATCTATATCTATATCTATCTATATCTATATCTATATATATCTATATCTAATCTATATATCTATATCTATATCTATCTATCTATCTATCTATATATCTATCTATATATCTATATATCTATCTATCTATATATATATGGATACCCTTTACCCTTACGGTAAAGGGTTACCAGCAAATACAGAGTATTTTGCACTATTTGGAGCACTATTTGGCATTTAATAACCTCACAAATAAACTAAATTGTTACATAAATTGACAAATTAGTATGTACTTAAAACATTACTCAATTAAATATAATCACGCTTGTAAACATGCATCATACTCCACCCTCGCATTTGCTCTCCGTCTCGGATTCACGTCAATCTATGTTACTTTTGCATAAAACATAGTTAAAAGACTCGCTAAAACAAGGAACGCCAGCACATCTATTCAAGGCAACTTTTAAAAAACATACAATCAATACATCGAGGTGATGAACTCCTAATCAATAGCATTCGCTGGTGTGGAATGGAATTGAAAAAGCAGGTATTGGGAGATGTTTTATTATCTGTGCTGGAAGCTCAAAGATGCGCTGGCCAAGGAGACCCAGATAAGAATACAATAGCAGCTCGGCTGTCAGCAGAGGTCATACTCCAGTGAGTTGAATTCTGCCCGTAACTCCTAAACTAAAGTTTCCTCATAACCACATGTTTGTGCTCGCCGAACTCCTGTTGAGAATCTTTCAAAAAGCCGGCTACTTTTGTAGAAGCTGCACATATATGTCGAGTGGTGCTTCAGATGAGTGTTCTAGTTTCTCCTGCACAAGCTGATAAAGCCTTTAGTCCATGAGAAGTTGTGAGGGAGGGAGTGAAAGACGGAGGCTAGCTACAGCGGTAGCCTTGACATCTGAGGATACCCACGCAAGAACCCATAGAGAGAGCCTCGGGACTAAGGCTGCAAATCCAGCCTGATCCGTGTGACCTATCCGAGCTTCATAGATCTCTCTCATCTGACCATGGAGGGAAAGGGAGGGCCTCTGGCATGGTGCTGCATGTGGCCCACTTGCATTTACTTGTTTAATTGCCTCAGTGTCTTTCCCACATGCTCTATGCGGCCTCTGCCCTGTGCACTGAGATGTGTTCGCTGTGATGGTGCAGCGAAAACCGAGCGAGGTAATGTCATTATCTGCAGGACTTTTTAGCAACTGTCAAAAGCAAAAAATACTGTATCTCTCTGGCAGGATTTCCTGGAGTGCAGCTGATTATTTGTTCTTCTATTCGACTCAAGTTGGCCTAGGAACCAGAAGCTGAGAAAAGAGGCACATCAGGCATAATTTATTTGTGCTTGCTGAACTACGCAGCAGAGAGCGTTTTCACTGAACGTTAGGTCAACGATCTTTAGAGCTAATCGGATGGGATTCGTTTTCTAAATGATTTTTTGAGTTGCATTGAGTTAATGAAGAATGTCTGTGATTTTGTGCGCTAATTCAGATGAGATCGGGATCTCTAGTTACTCTTAAAGTGGGAGTTTGTGTCTGGATGTGGGCGTTATGGAATGTTGTGCGCATATGTGAATATTGTATAATCATATCATTATAATCAAGAGGAGGAATTCATTAAGGTGAGGATCATACCTGATGTTGCTATATCACCGGCTGTTAATTATTGAATAAAATGGTAACACTAGCGCTGACTTCAGTTACCCGGATGAGCCTGTGTTATCAGCTTTTACCGGTTGTTATCGAGGAATAACATACCTCAGAATGTGGGGACTGACCAATCAGTATCAAGTATTCCACAGAGCCGTGTAATAACATTTGTTAATGCATTAGTAAATGTGAATTAACAATGAGCAATATATTTTTACAGATTTTTTTAACCTTTGTTATTGTTAGTTAATAAAACTTTGGAATAAAAAAAATAATGCATTCATTCATTCAAAAATGAATAAATAATGTAAAATTAATGTAGATAATAAACATTACGACTAATAAATGCTATAGAAGAACTGTTCATTGTTAGTTACTACATTAACTAATGTAGTTGACTATGTAAACAATAAAAACTTATTGTAAAGTGTTACAGTAAAATAATATACAATAATAATAAAAATCATAACAATAGAAATGACCATACAAACAAATACCTTACCTCAACCACACCTAGAAAAAATAAAACAAACAAACAAATAAACAAAACAAACAAATACTGGCATATGTCAACTAATAGCATTATCGAGAAGAAAACAAAAATTCCAAAATGTTTACATTTTCAAAACAACATTAAATGTATTTTTAATACTAAATGTATTTTTAATACTAAATGTATTTTTAATACTACTACTACTACTACATTTTTTTTTAAAGAGAAATAAAAATTCTGCACACTACCATAGTTTGCAAAAACACTTTTTTATACAATGTTTTGGTAATCTAACCTTCACTAGGCTTTTTTCTAATGCCTGTCGAATGTTGTATGACCAAAACATTGCATTAAATATTGTAAATAGAGTTTTTCTTATGTTTTTCTTGTTTAAAAAAAAAAAATTGGATGAGAGAAACCAATGTTATATTAAATATGTTATGTTTTTGAAAACTATGTACAGTAGTGTGCAGTTTTTTTTATAAGTTATTAATAAAAATAAATAAAATATTACTACAATTCCAACTATACCCCAAATTATTATTATTTTTTTTTTAAATATTGCCAGTTGTACAAGACATGTTCGATTTGGATGAGAGTAAAATCACAAAGTACGTAGGTGAAGCACAGACGCACCAAACTGCTCAGAGAAAACTAGTCCTGTCTGAATATAGCTTCTTTCTTCTCTACTTTACTGCGAGACGAGTTAGTGAAGGAGGAGCAACAGAGGAGGGGGTTTAGACTCACTGTGTCATATTAGCCCAGTCTAGGTGAGCCAGCCCTCACTCTCGTTTGCCAGCGAAGAAGCAGATGGCTTGGACACCACACATCCCACAGGAGGCGAGCTTGGTTGCGTTTTTATCCCTTCCTTCAGTCCATAAGGTCATTCAGGTGGATCGAAGTGTAATTGGCAACATGTTGGCAAATGAGGACGCTAAGCTAGCGGGGTAACATTCATCCATACTTGTAAATATCAAATGAAAGTGAAGAGTGAAATTACCTGTCGAGGGGCTTCTCTTCATTAAATACCATCTGAAACGTAACACAGATACTAATGGGTGCTGCAGCTATGCCGGATGATATCAGAGAGAGGCATACATCAAGAAATAGATTGTTAATATCAACCGTTTCATATGGCTGATGGTGAAATAAAGGCCAATGGAGCTTGCAGTAACATGGCGCGACACGGAGCGGTGTCTAATGGAATGAGCAGTCTGCTCGGCACAAACGTAATGGAGTGAGACGTCATTTTTCACCAGGGAGCATGACGAATGTGAAGGTGCTGCAACATGCTATTTGTAAACGCAGTGCTGAGACATACCCTGATTAGCCAAGGTTAGGCCAGGACAAATCAGGCCGATTGCCTCGCTAACACTGAAAGATTCCACCTAAAGGTGCGCAACGCAACTGCAAGTCATTCCTTTCCAAAGAGCGAACGGTTTCTGGCGACGTTGCTAATGTGATGTAGCCGTCTAGTGATGCAAAAAGGCTGAGAAAGTTAAAGATGAATGTTGTGAAAAGTTGTAGATATTGTAGCATACTATACACTCTATAGGCAAATTATATATGTGTGTATATGTTTATATGTAAATTAAATGAATTACAAGTGAAAACTTGGCAATTTTATATTTATATTACAGTGTGTATATATTGTGTGCATGTATAAATATATAATATATATATATTCAGATGCAGAAACAAAGTTTTCTTCAAAAATGAGCATTTTTATCAGGCTCCTATATTTATGTTTTTTATACGAAAACATATATATATATATA
>NW_015624634.1:194010-213800 GCF_001515625.1 Sinocyclocheilus rhinocerous | reverse complement strand
AGCGAGAGTATAGCGCTGACTTCAGTTACCCGGATGAGCCTGTGTTATCAGCTTTTACCGGTTGTTATCGAGGAATAACATACCTCAGAATGTGGGGACTGACCAATCAGTATCAAGTATTCCACAGAGCCGTGTAATAACATTTGTTAATGCATTAGTAAATGTGAATTAACAATGAGCAATATATTTTTACAGATTTTTTTAACCTTTGTTATTGTTAGTTAATAAAACTTTGGATTTAAAAAAATAATGCATTCATTCATTCAAAAATGAATAAATAATGTAAAATGAATGTAGATAATAAACATTACGACTAATAAATGCTATAGAAGAACTGTTCATTGTTAGTTACTACATTAACTAATGTAGTTGACTATGTAAACAATAAAAACTTATTGTAAAGTGTTACAGTAAAATAATATACAATAATAATAAAAATCATAACAATAGAAATGACCATACAAACAAATACCTTACCTCAACCACACCTAGAAAAAATAAAACAAACAAACAAATAAACAAAACAAACAAATACTGGCATATGTCAACTAATAGCATTATCGAGAAGAAAACAAAAATTCCAAAATTTTTACATTTTCAAAACAACATTAAATGTATTTTTAATACTAAATGTATTTTTAATACTAAATGTATTTTTAATACTACTACTACTACTACATTTTTTTTTAAAGAGAAATAAAAATTCTGCACACTACCATAGTTTGCAAAAACACTTTTTTATACAATGTTTTGGTAATCTAACCTTCACTAGGCTTTTTTCTAATGCCTTTCGAATGTTGTATGACCAAAACATTGCATTAAATATTGTAAATAGAGTTTTTCTTATGTTTTTCTTGTTTAAAAAAAAAAAATTGGATGAGAGAAACCAATGTTATATTAAATATGTTATGTTTTTGAAAACTATGTACAGTAGTGTGCAGTTTTTTTTATAAGTTATTAATAAAAATAAATAAAATATTACTACAATTCCAACTATACCCCAAATTATTATTATTGTTAAAGATGAAAGTTATGTTGAAAAGTTGTATATATTATAGCTAGCGTTGCAAAGGGGTGGTAAATTTCCGGAAACTTTCCAAAAATCCCTGGAATATTCCAAAAAATCCCGGAAAGTTTCCTAAATTTCTGGAACGTTTCAGAAATTTACTGGAAGTTTTCCACCTTTTTGCAACCCCAATTATAGCATACTATAAACTCCATAGGAAATTTAGATTTGTGTGTATATGTAAATTAAATTAATTATGAATATGAAGGAATATTAATTTATAAACACAGGACAATTACCAAACACAGGTGCACAGAATGACTAATTAACTAAACAAGGACAGGAACATGACCAAATAAGGGAACACAGGAACAGAAACAGGGGCAAAACATAACAAAACAGGTCCATGATCCTGACAGTTAGAAGTGTATATATATATAGTTAGAATATATAATATAATATAATATAATATAATACATGTAATAGTACATGGTAATATAAACAGAAAAATTGCCAGAAATTGTCAGTATTCAGACTTATTTTTACTGGCAAGACATCTAATTTGTGATCTGTCTGATTTGTAATTTAACTTCTGAGGTTACTTATTTTTTTCCAGAAAAAAACAAACAAAAAAACAATAATTTTAAGAAAAATATGCTATCTTCACTTCAGCTCAGATACATTTTATCATTAACAACTACGCTGCAAAACTACAAACAACTACAAAACTGAATTGCTAATCATCTTGTTTTCGTGAATTATGCACTGCTGCCATTTATATACAGTACAACTCCTGCTGCCAAAAAACAGATTCCTTGTTAAAGTAGAATAACGTATTATTGCCAGTACATCTTATTCGTGACCAGACTACAAAAGTTATGCCCACTGGTGCAGCCCACCAATAACTTTCAGCAGTACAAACGACTAACAACCAACAACCTCCAGTTATAAGATCCCTTTATGTCCAAACGGGGTGTAAGGTTTCCCTTACGAATGTTCTCACAGAAACTTGCCTCTCCAGTACAACATCTTTAACAGTGGGCCGCTGGTGAGTACTATGGAATTGATTGCAGCATCTAAGCTGTGTTTTCGCCACACATGCTTACTGCACAAACATGATCTGTGAGGATGCGGCACTGCGGTTTTATAGGTCAGCAGGCACGAGCGGCTTCTAACGGAGCTATTTTGAGTGATGATGGAGAAAGTTGCTGGCGTGGAGAGTCGTGATTTACTGGCTCGTCCGGTTTGGTAATGAGGAGTAATTCTGCCTTGACACCCCTCTCCACTCTGCACCTCACCACCCACCCACCCCCTTCTGATGAGCGGTGTCAGAGAAACAGCGGGACGGTCAGTGCTTCTTCACTATGTCTTCTGCAGGAAAGGAGAACCTGACACTTGTCTTATTAACCACAGGATCCAGCATGTATCTTCATTAATAGCCTATTAAAAGCGACAGGGAAAATATGAGAAACTGACCTCTTTTACACAATTTCCGTCAAAGAAATGGTGGTGGGGGTGGGGACTTACATGATTTATGCTTCCAGGAGAAAAAAAATAAGTTATTTAGCTGAAGTTCAAAGGCTAAATAAATCATCCTTAGGCCGGCAAAGAAAAACAAAAAAAACAACAACAAATCTTTAAGCTACCAAATCAGACCAAAGCAGAGTTCATCCCAAAAGGCATTCCGGATGAAACCAAACCATTGTTTTCAGGTCTGACTCATGACTCAAGCTGGGCTAGAACCCACAATAGCCTCGAGGTCAGACAGGGAGTAAAACTAGTGTTCCAGAGCCCTTTTACCACACTCCACAAAACATTCAATACATCCTGCGGGAAGGGATGCTGGGAATTGAGGTACAGGTGATAAATGTCAGTGTACATTTATATCAAAAGATCTCCCATGAATTCCCTTCATCTAGCTGTGTGGTGAATAAGAACGAATAAACCTCGATCACCTCGAATAACTTGAAATTGAATGCACCTCTGCCGCTCCAATGCCTAAGGTTTTCAAACGGCAAACATGACGATGTAATCAGCCTTTAGGACATACAGTACAGAACAGCTCGAGCAGGTCTGTAACGTGACTCTATAGGGCATTAATTAATTTGAATTTAATTTAAGTTCATGTAGTGTAAACCCGGAAATCGAAAAATACTAAAAGCAGCCAATCAAAGCCATGTTGTTTTATTTCCAGTATTAGTTTGGTGTCCCTTCAGGGAACGAGTCAAATGCAATCTCACTCACACAGAGACCAGCACTGAATCGAAGAGGACGTCCTCTTTTCCTTCTTAAGTCTTAATTAGTTGTAGCAAAGCCAGATACACTCTGCTCCTTTGAATAGATTCACTCTGGAAGGACCGAAGAGCATCAAAGATGTAATTTTCCCCTGTGTCAGTTTGGTGGAAGAACAAGAGAAAATCTTACCTCCTTCTCTTTTGCCTCAGAATGATTTTCATTCAGTGTCCACACACTCAGTTATTATCTTTATGACACCACTCCATCCAAGCTCACACACCTCATGGATCTCTGCTCATTAACAATTTATTCATCGATTCGCAATTAAACATTGGGGCTTATTAGATCTAGGTGAGAAAAAGCGTGATGGTTGTGCTCAGCTGGCAACGTACTGTACTATCTCCACTATGAGAGGGCATATTGCTGAAAGAAAGGTCAAATTGCTGAGCCTGGAGACATTTTGGTTGACTAAACTGCAATGGAGGGCTCATGGTCCACAGTGGAGGTGGAGGTGCACAGAAATATATATAGTGGATGTATGGATGGATGGGTAAATAAATAAATAAATATTTCCCTCCTTGCAGTCTGTTTCGGAGGAGATGCGCGTAAAATACCCTGGAGGTGAATCTTGACAGTGATGGTCTGCCACCTGAGTTTATTTGTAACATTACTTACCTTCAAAGGATCCTGGTGTTGGATATTGCCATTAAATTGGCTTTCTACTGGCTGATCTTATCATAGCAGTACACTCTTCAATCCATCAACCTTCACATCTGAAACATTTCAAGAGGTAAAATCTAACGTTTGCTTTATGAAAAGGAATTTGAAGAGTTCATGGAGCAGAGTCGGTGGTTTCCTTGGACTGACCTGCTAGCCATATTCCTTGTATTTATGCTTTCATAATCGATTTAAAAATATATACTACACAATAAATCTGTATATATAAAATTATTTAATTTACAGGTGTCGTGTTTGTGATCTTTATTCATGTAAGCTATAGCTTCTGACCTTTAAAAAACAAAACAGACTTGTGATTTTATGACAGTCAGTGCTTCATTTATTCAGAAACACAACTTTCTTAATGCTATTTGAGTATTTTACTTTAATTTTATTACAAGTAGGCATTCAGCGCCCCCTAATAAATAAAAGGTCTTAATGGATGGGCATTAGGACTCGGGGGAGGCTGTTGCGGCTGCACACACAGGTGACAGTTAACTCTATCGCACACTGGACGCATCATTGTTTGTGCATTCTCAAATTAAATGAAGCGATCCAAAACAGTGAATCTAATCAACGCAAGACTTTGCTTCAAGAATGACCACACTGCTTACTTGATCTTATCGCTAGCACACCCTGAGCACATGTGAGTTATTCATCTTATCTGCAAGGCATATCGGCATAATTTTTCATATCGGGCTGATGCCCATTTTTATATTTTAAGCCTTTATCGACCAATTCCGATAATGTTACGATGATATTGCACCCTATGCACAATCATAATACATGTTTTACAACCATGTTAAATCATTACCATTTGATCAGTCTATAAATTCACCATTCTATGATCCTATTATGAGACCACTCTAGTTCTGAAGCTTTTACAGGATGGTATTTTGTAACTGACCAGTATCAGAAAGACCTCATCATAATCCTCGAACCAAGTTTGTCCTCTTGTCTCTAAACATCCACTCATTTGTGGCAAGGTTTTTATCCCCCACTATATTCATATCCAATGGATTCAACATTACATTATCATTATGAACTGAAATCAAACGTAAAAAAAAAAAAAAATACTTCACCGAATGTATGTAGGATGGAGAGCAAAAGAAAGTAGCTCAATGATATTTTTGACTGTATGTGTGTTCCTGCAGAACACTCTACCTCTTATTTTGTGCTTTTGTTGCTATTTATTATCTCTAATTTAGTCATTTTACCCTGTCCGGCTGCTTTCAAACTTTGTTCCTTTCTTGTGATGTTAAAAGTGCTCTTTATAATTTTGTTTATTTATTTATTTTTTTTATTTTTGGCACACAATGTAGAGCATACAACTATACATTTCAAAATAAATGTAATACATTGGCCTTGAATGTAGCATAAAGATGTTTAAGTGTTTGTTACCAATTAGTAGAGCACTCTTATGTAAATTCCTAATTCCACATTAATAATACCTTCAACACTGCAATATGAGCCGAACTGATGATAAATAGATAGATATTCTATCTGAAAACCCTGTCATTTCAACATTTCATATGCAGTATATGCATTAATGATTTTACATGAAGTAGATCCTTAAAACTTTATAACACATATAAAATAGCATAGGATATTTTAAGGACCAATTCTCACTATTAACTAGTTACTTATAGCATGCATATTACTAGCATATTGGCTGTTTATTAGTACTTAAAGCACATATTAATGCCTTATTCCGCATGACCATATTTTAGATCTATTCTAGATTCTTAACTTTACCCCATAACTAAACTTAACAGCTACCTTACTAACTAATAATAAGCAGCATAAAAAGAGTTTATTGAGGGACAAATCATAGTTAACAGTGAATATGTGTTCTCTAATCTAACATGCTATGGAAAATGTTTCATAACTACACCAGGTTTGCTTGTACATTTTCTCAAGACTATAGGTTATTCAACAATGCTCTGCACTGCGTGTGTTATAAATATATCTTAAAGAAAATGTCCACGGCTTGCCCTTTCTTCTTTACACTGAGTTGCTAGGCTGTTGTGTGTTTTTCTCTGTGTGTATACGATCTCCTGGAGTTAATCCCTCTGGCCACATATGCAGACTGTACTTGTTTCATTACAGTTAGCAGCACACAAGGCGAAAAGTCAGCTTGCCGAACAATTCATCCGCGTTATGTCTCTGTTCCCGGGTTCATCGGGAGCAGAGGAAGGTCACTGTCAACCTATGAGGGAATATCAAAGCCGCTCTCGCTCAGAGAGCCTCTCACAGTCTTTGAGTCTGCCTCTCTCAAACTTGCCCCCCGCCCCTCGGCCCAGTCAAGATGCTGCCTGCCGATTCCACATTCAATAGAAGCCTTAGCCCAGCAAATAAAATACAGCTCTCTTCCTCTCACAGCACTCCCGCATGCAGAATCAAAAGCAATGTCTATGTAAAAGAGAAACTGCAAGACATTTAACTAACAGACATTTTTTTTAACAATGAGGAGGGAAATTGCCTTCATGCAGAATTCTAAGTAAAAGTATGTCATACAAAAAAGGAGGACATGGGAACAAGGCCGAGAGTTGTGTCTACACTCACTCCTTGCACCTTGAATAGGAAAACGATTCTTTTGGACTCAACATGAAAGCAGGGTTTTCATGCATCAGTTGAACGCAATCCTCTTTAACTGGGTGGAAAAACCTTCAGTTTCACGTTTTGACTACACTGATTGCAAGCAACTATTAGATATTTTCAGTGCTATTAAGCATTGCTGAATGAACTGAGGGGTTGATTCCCTGTGCTTGACTGCTTAACTGAAATACACCTTGGGATAATTGCAGTGGAAGTGTAGGGGAGTAGCATATTGAGGTTGTGAGGTGCCCTACAGCCTATTTATAGATGTATGCAGCGAACTGCGATATGAGAGAGAGGTGAACGTGTGGTTACTTGTGTACCCATGTGGATGTTCGCATACAGCAATGGAGTAGAGGGGGAGTGTGTGTCGGTATGTGTGAATGCATCTTTGTGTGTTTGTGAATAAACGAGCGCCTGGTCTGTTCACGCACAAGGTCACATCATGTTTTCATTCTTTCTGTTTTGTTGCTGTGGTCTTAAAAGACAAGTAAGAATACGACTGATATGAATGACATCAACAGCTCTCTTATTTTGTGTTTAAAAAGTCGATGAAATCAGTTTCTTTCTGTAATAGCTTTAAGGCCATCTATATGCTGTACTCCTCAAAGCAATATATATGCAGTTAATTACTCTTACACAAATTTGGACCTATAATACTGATGACTCATCCTGCACTGCACATATTCTTGTCCAATCAAATGCTCTGTAGAATGAGAATGTCCCGCCACTGACTAGCAATAACAAGTTGAAAAACATGCTTATGATGCAAGCAAAAGGCTATAGAGTGCTATGACTGCCTACTTTTTCCACCTGCCTTAGTTTTGGAAGTACTTGTCCCATTACACACACTCACAGTAGAGATCAAAATTAGGGAACAACCTACAATTTCCTCAGTTTCAAGGTCACTGCTTAGTCCTGATTGAAGTTATCCTAACAGGAGTAGAAGGGCAGTTTTTAAAGCATATTTCATAAATGCATTGTATTCTGAAGCACAGTATAAAAAAACTTAAATGAGATATTTGAAAAATAACTATGATCAAAATTAGAGAACACTTACAGATACAGATATTATTGGTTTTAATCTGTTACCTGGTGCTAATTTCCTTAATTATATGACACCCTATTTAACCGGCAGCAATCCTCTAATTTTCACTGAGATTGCAAGATGGCAGGCTGCTCTAAGGTGACTGAAACCCTGCGACAGCAGGTTGTCCAGATGAAGGCTAAAGGGACGACCCTTTCAGCCATTGCAAGAGAAGTTTGTCGTTCCAAATCTGTGATTTCTAAGAATATTGCCGCTTTACAATGACAATAATTCATTAAAGTCCTCCAAAAAGGCTGGTCGTCCACGTAAGACAAACGACACACACACACACACACACACACACACACACAAATAAGTCCTTCTTTATGCCTCACCAAACTTCTGGTATCTAAATAAAAAATAAAAGGAAAAAAAAAAAAATTGTATTACAATGTAAAATAATTTATTTGAGAACTGGAAATTCAAAGCATCTTTTTAGAAAAAATATATGCTTGAATGAATGAAAGAATCCTGAAGCATGTCCGAAAATTATATTGCACCATGGAAGATAAATCAAATGTAGGCTGACTGAGCAAACACACATTTCTCTGCTGCCAAGGTGATGGCAGATAAAGCAATGCATTAAATCATTTTCAGGCTGAAAGCTACGCAATGGTGTTTAAACCACTGATTAGCAATACCTTGAATTTTCTAGGATAAACAGATGATCTGACTGAACAGAGATTAAGTGATTCATCTAAGCCTTTCAATTCCTCATCATGCAGATCAGGACCGAACTGGGCTCATAAAAACTGCACTTATCTTATGAGAAACACTTTCAGAAATTGAAATTCAGAGATATATAGGACCAGATCTCCATAAGCCACCTATAAAATCTGAAGGAATAATGGAATAAACTAACAGCAGGTTCAGTGCTTAACATCCACACTGTGAGGCTGAACAAAAGTTAAGAAACCAGCAACACATTATCACCAGACCTCCATATCTCCATTTTGCAATATACTGTAGTCAACACCCAATTATTTAACGCCTTACAACCTTAATTACAATTCCTATGGTTTATAGCTCTCTCGATGCACTCACGATGCATAGTTACCTATGACTCATTCATGAGCACAAATCTGGATATTAGCAAGGGTCTTAATCTACTGAACACTGGAACACTGAGGACTCAATTACCAGCAACCCGATTACTAGGATGTGCATTAAAACGCAGGTGGTATTTATCAACAACATCACTGTATAACCCCATCGTCCATCTTCATTTCAGCTGTTAAAAAGTACAGTGCCATTATATAATATGCATTTGTCCTACTTTTTTGCATTAAGCTAAACTGATAATGTACAAACATAATGGCAAAAAAAAAAGCAAGGCAAGGCAAAAACTAAATATAAATATTATATTTACTGCTTATAATATAAATATAAAATAGTTAGTATAAAATGTCAGAACATGCATAAACATAAATAAAAAGGAGCAATTATTAATCAAGTGCTAATTCATATGTAATACCTATAAAAATGCAGAATTGTTTTTCTAAAGTTTACAGGCGGAAGACTCCAAACAAAATCTCACCCATACAATCATCAACTTTGTCGTTATCCGTGTTTTATTATTATTGTACTATTATAGTATTATTAATATCTTATGTTAGCTTTTATTTCACTATTCATTTTTAGTTTTAGTAATTTTGTTGTGCTTTTGTCATTTTTATTATTATTTTTTTTTTAAATTTCAATTTAACCCCCTATTTTTTCTTTTTAGTTTTCCAAAGTTCAATTCATTTATTTTTATTTTATTTATTTATTTATTTTATTATTATTATTTTTTTTTTTTGCAGTGTGTTCTGGAAACTTCTAGCAACATGCAAGTGCACTGGACTGATTTTGGAAACGGGACATACTTAAAAATAGCTGAATCCCCGTGCAGTGCGCATATTATTAAACTAGCTTTGGGACTGAGAAACACCTTATAATTTTAACATTTTAGCAACAAGTAAAATGCTCATAGAAATGGTTCGCTTATAAGTAACTGCAGACTTCTTTGACTTAATTGACTCTCCTTCAAGGTATATGCTGAGTGAAATTAAATGAAAGCAACTGTTCATGCAATGTTAATACTTAACTTTCACCCATGGGTACAATTACTTAATGAACAAAAGAAACAACTGCATTATTAAAATGATCTGAAAGGGTGAAACAATTAATGAGATATCAGACCCTGTGGTCACAGCCAAACAAAAGTAAAGACAATCCTTGATGCCAGATATGGTCTGTGTGAAAACGAGAGAGAGCTCCATAGTCTGAAAAAGTGTATTTCAACGCAATGCAGAACGCAATAATTTGAGTCATAGCACTACTGTGGCTATTGATAATTATGTTTACAGTACTGAAATACACTTGTGTTTGTGGCAATTAACCCTTGTGCTCTGCTGAAAATCCTTTACCTAATTTGGTGGACCATCCTTTCAATCTATTTATTTATTTATTTATTTATTGGTATCAAAACAAGTACAACATGTTTTTATACCCTGTTTGAAAAAAAAAAAAAAAATCATGATAAATAAAATAACCCACATGAGGGTTAAGAAAGTTAAGGAGAAAGTTTGCAAATACACAGTTAAAAATAAAATAAATAAATGAATACAAACAAATAAGTAATTTTTCAAAGTTGTAAATAACACAAATATTATTAGAGCACATTTTTACAAGAAAATACTATTTCAGTCTTCAAAATTCTCACATTTTATGTAGTGTGTTAATTGTGATAGTTGCTAATAATTTCTTATTATTACACCTTTTTCGGTGTACTTGATCTTTTTTTTTTAGCATGTGAGAATAGATGTTTTTTATTTTAAATCGAAAAGCCTACAAACATTAGAGCTGTTTGTCAAACGACTGGCACACGCAGGGACATCATGGTTATTGTGTGAATATTAAATTGGACACGGCTGTCAATTTAGATTTGTTTAAAGTTTTGTTTTATACGAATGCAGATCAAGCATATCTGCCTTCCATTGGCTGCTGTGTAGATGCAGTGGCTCATTTACCTACAGCAGGCGATAGAAGCGTGCCAGTGTAGAGATAAGCAATAATCAGCGGGAACAGATTGGAGAGGCTTATTAATGTGCAGGAGGTGGTCAGACCCATCCATTTTTCATTAGGCCCACTACATGAGTGACATTTTCAAGTTAAGAATTTGAGTCATTGCGAGGAGTGACATTTCATCCCTACATCCACAGTTCATTGGCTAAGTTCAGGCACTACAAAAATATACCCACAATGCACCGCTTCATGCTAGGATCTCTGACAGACCTTGCAAATGGAAAAAAAAAACTAAAAAAAAAAATACTATTACTTGACATCGCCTGACGCACTGCATATTTAAACAAATCATTCCCAGTCTGTTTCACAAAAGTGACAAGAGCTATGAATGCATGCACAATATGGTCTTTTTAGTCACGAATATGATTGAGCGATAGCTGTCTGTGAATGTGATTTCTGTAATATATAAAACACTACTTTGCCTATTAATGCTAGAAATAATCTAATCAGATTTCCCTGTTTTGAAATAAAAAGCTTTTTTTTTTTCTCGCATGAAAGTGCATTAGGTTTACTGTTCCCTCCTTAAATCAAAAGTGCATCTGCGATATTTATTTACTGGCTTTTCTAGGGCATGCAAGGTAATGTGTATTGTATTGTATCGCAAATTCTTTGAATTAACTAGGCTCAGCTGTGGATGCCCTGTATTGACATGCTTAATGTTCATGTATTGGCTCTGATCTATGGACTTCTCCTGAGAGAAACAAGCTTTCACTATCTGTGTTAGTGAAGGCGCTCTGGGTAAGAGGCAAGACTTATCTTAATGTTCTTGTGAAGCCGTAACAATGTTATCAAAGCCACACACTAATAAAACGGTGATCCTTCAGTTGGATGTTTCCAATCTTTTTTCATTTGTTCAGTTTATATCCAAGTTTGCTTTGTTATATTATGATTAGCACAGGCCATAGCTGGCCATTTAAATGCATACAGCTAATCTGCCTCTGACACAGGTTAAAAACACCAGTTCTGTCCCGAGCTGGAGAAGATGCAGAGGCAGAAGAAGATGCAGAAGCAGCAGCAGGAGAAATGTCAAAAGGTAAAAGCTATGTAAAGACATTTTTTTGACTCAGGTACGTATGACTTTTCTACAATTTTTCTACAATTTCTAAAACTATAACTGAAGGCTTATTTTTTTTTATAATAGACTGCAAAAGAAAAAAAAATGAATGCATACATACATTGCTCTAATATAGATTGTATGGTGACATTGTATGTGTTTCTATGTGTATTTTCAGCTTGCATATGAAAAGTGGTACTGACAAGTTACTGGATTTACATGTCATGTTAAAATCATTACTACTATGCAAGGTATCATATTAGATGAGGCATGAGGAAAATTAACCTCTGGGCAATGCAGTTTGAACCAACAAAATGTTTAATGTTATATACCGTATGTTCTAAACAGACCGATCTGAGGTAGATACTATTCTGGGCCATGTAATGAATGCAAAAAAAAAATAAAAAAATGAAAGCCAAAATGAAGATCCCTGTAGGTTACTCATGGTATCACAATATATTGTGTCAACTCTGAAGTCAATGTTTCATAATCCAGTAGATTAATGACATTAATCTGGTCATGATGACGATCACAGTGTTATATTACTAATGATTATGTGACTACATTATGTGCAACATGAAACTAAATGTTACAGTGAAGTTGCATCACAGCTCTGTCAGTCAAGAGCCTACAGTGTCTAAGCCACCCCAAAGTTTCATGCTGAGTTTGACAGCCAATCTGCTGCAATTATTTAGCAGACGGTCTTTTAGTTGGACAGATAATTCAATTTAAAACAAGTGATTCTAAAATACGCTCAATCTGGAGATATATATATATATTATACTGATCCTTTAAGATCATGCGATTCACACAATCCACTACAATGCCATCCAGCACTTTCGCCCAGTGGAGTCATAACACCGTCTGGTACCACACGATGGTGAATATTCCACCAAAAAACATGCACAGATTGCTCCACCAGACCACGGAGCAGGCCTTGTCACCTTGTGCAGGGTGCAGAAAGCAGAATTGGGAGGGTAAAAATGAGAAGTGACAGGATATTGATTTGCTTATCGCCACACTGCAGACACACATGAGTGGAGGGTGAGTGGGAGGTTGGTTATCAAGTCATCCACGTCTGATAGAAAGAGAGAAAGAGAGAGAGAGAGTGTGAGAGAAGAGAAAGAAAGATTTCTCAACTGATTGGTTTGCCTAATTTTGGACTTGACTTTCAGTGTGTGTGTAGTACTGACAGGCGTGCACTTTTACAGTAAATGAAAGTAAGCTTTCTGATGTGATAGGATTATGTGCTTATATAGAGCAGACTGAAAATAAAAGAATACTATCAGCTTCTTTTGTGGATTTGGCAGAATTGCCTGCAATTAGGTGGTTTTTGTGAAAAAAAAAAAGTGGATGGCTTTCAAGAATACTTCGAAACCTGCTGAAAAAGGTACAAAAGAAGAATATAATTTCAGCACCGAAAGAGGGCAAGTGCAGTCCATCTAGGTCAGATGCTCTTTATTCAAGCCAAGCTAAATCTGCATACTTCAAAACGCCTTTAGCCTATCGCATCTTGGATCAAACAGAAACTTGGCATAACAATGAGGCCAAGAAAAAAGACCCGGCTATCGCTCTAGGTATTTTCTGCAATTGACACGAAATGGAAAAATAGAAAAAGTATTAGATCAATATTTTGCCTGCTCATTGACTGCTGCACGGACATCAAGCTGTTTTGCATGTGCTGTTCATGAATTCAGCCAATACATGCCGTATGTCGAGAACACGAGGAACGCGGTATTACCTCCACAGGTTCTACGTTGATGAGAATGAGGTAGATTACGTATGGTGGCCTGCTTAAAATGCAGCTCAATGTCAAGAGGTACAGCATGTGAATGGTGTACAACGGGAACTAATTTCCCAGTCTTTTCCACATGGAGTCTCACGTTAATTTTCACTTCCCATTTGTTTGATAACAAATAGAGGTTCAAAGCCCAAATGGGAAATGGCACCATTAATGAAATCTCTCCTGCATGAGACTTGGGTCGTCTCTGAAGGTGCTGTCGAGAACACGAGGAACGCGGTATTACCTCCACAGGTTCTACGTTGATGAGAATGAGGTAGATTACGTATGGTGGCCTGCTTAAAATGCAGCTCAATGTCAAGAGGTACAGCATGTGAATGGTGTACAACGGGAACTCATTTCCCAGTCTTTTCCACATGGAGTCTCACGTTCATTTTCACTTCCCATTTGTTTGATAACAAATAGAGGTTCAAAGCCCAAATGGGAAATGGCACCATTAATGAAATCTCTCCTGCATGAGACTTGGGTCGTCTCTGAAGGTGCTTGCGGTCAGGTCATGATAGATCTCGGCATTGGTATGCTAGAGGAGCTCCTGGCCCTTCCCGGCACTTGTCAAAATAAAGTTGGATTTTTGTGAAACGAAAAGGAGCCCTCTTCCATAAAGCGAGGCGATTAACTGACAGAGGTTGCCTTCCTCATTAGGATCATTATGATAAAAGTGCATTCGTTAATGATTCTTACAAATCCCGTGATTTTCAGGGGAGAAATGGACAAGTCAGCTATATATGTGAATATATATGAATCTGATCAGAAGTGAAGCATGCCTTGAGGTTTCTTTCCTACAATCCTAGTTCTGCGAGGATAATTTCATTCTATCTACACTAGTACATTGAAATTACAGTTCAGTGTTCACGGTCTGAAAGCAAAGCAAAAAAATTCCATAAAAGCAAGGAAAGCGCCATTTCATCCTCTTCGTGTCGGAGTTTAAATAAAAAAGCATGCCCCTGCTGGAGAATGTTGTAACTACACCGCATGGTTCTAAAAAGCATCTTTCCTCATTGACAGTCACTTAAAATTAGCTGTGTATAATTACTACTTCTTTAGGGGTAGGCAACATAGGCTATGTTCACACTGCAGCTTAAATGTGGCCCAAATCCAATTTTTCCCCCTATCAAGTGACTCATTCTTTTCCCCTCGCAGAAACTAAATCTGACTGCTGCTTACAATCCCCTGCTTACAATCTGACATTAAAATTCTGATTTGGCCCACTTTCATACTATGCGTGTATGACCAATGTGACTTCAGTGTGAAGTGCTCATGTGCTTTATACATCAGTCATTCATTTCCATTAGTGTAACAGATGCTTCCACAATAAGTTCATAAAATGCCAATACTGTAATTTTGCAGCCTCTTCATTCTCATTATCTGATGTGTAATTTGATGATGAACTCCAATGAACATCAGGTTTGCAACAATAGCATTTGTTTAACCACATGCAGATCAGTTTGAAAGTGAATTCAGCTGCGTATAACGCAGTCATATAAATCACAAATATGAAATTTTATAATAGTACATATTTTACTACTGCCTGATTTTTTTAAATTATTTTTTAGAGCTCTTAAAAGCATAATAAAATATATATTTTCCTATGTCTGCTTCCTCTGACGTCACCGCTCAGAATAGTCTCTAGTGGAGTGTTTAGGGGTATGAACGTTCTTGTGGCGCAAATAGTCAACCAGTAACATTAATGGTGATTAAATCCAAAACGGACAGCTGCCACTGAACTGAAGGGCAATGTTGACTAATAGCTCTCTTCATGTACAGACCTCCCTGGACGTACCACACACAGTTTGATATTAGAAACATTCCATCTAACTGAAGTATTTAAAAGCATAATCAAGGCAAATTCCCAAACCACATATTTTTTTTCTCTCGAAATCCTCGTCAAACAGAACATAAATACTCTTCATGTCATGTGGGCCCTTAACCTTGGAGACTGTATGCGAGTACCTGTATTTAGAGCGCTCTAAATTTTGCTCACTATGAACACTAAGTACTTCACATTATGGATTAGCAACACTGATTAAGCTAAATATTTATATGCATATCAAATATACACAGTGCGATCTTCAACACATCTTACGCATTTCCTGTTAATTATAGAAAATACTTTGCAAGGCCTCTGAACTACAGCTGCAAAGTTTGTGTTCTTACAAGGTTAATCTTCAGTATCTTTGTCATTGAGACAATAGAGTTGTCAGCCTATTTAAAAAAAAGCCTAAATTGATCCCTTAACAATTCTGTTAATAGAAAGATCTCAGGGACACAAGGGAGAGATAGAGGGAAAAAGAGGGCTGATTAAATCGTCTTCATTTACTTAACTTGCAGCTAATAATACAATTAGAACATCTCCAGGCAAGAGTATTATAGGGTTAAAATGGGTGCTGTGGAAAATGAGTCCCTCAGATTAATGGCAGGAAATGAAGACACCCACACATGAATGCTGTCCATTCCACCAATTCATCACTTCCATCCTCATTGAAGCCACTCGGTTATTACAGAGGAAGTCTTTATCACCACGCTACTTATTTCATTTCACCCTTCATGGGGGGCATTTGCTCACCGACGCGGACCTCTTCGGATCTGACAAAAAAGCCATTTGAACTGTCCCATGCCCCCCTTCTGCCGCCCATCCCCATCCCCATTACCATAAACCCACTCGGTCATGATAACCATTAATGCAGCGTCTTATTAAAAACCTATCAATACACACACTGCCATTGCGCTAATGGGCAGGAATTCCTCTCCGTTAGGTCCAGGCTTGCGTTTCCTCTCCGGGCTAATGAGAGCCATCCCTCAGCATCTCTTTGAGCTAAATCACCTTTATTTGTATCTGCCTAATCATATGGCTGGTAATTTATAGAAGTGTGCACAATGGGAGATGCATTAGTGCTGGCCTGGGTGGGGTGGGGTGGGGTTGGGGGGGCATGCTTACAGTGTGATTCAGCTCGGCACTGGACTCATGGTGAGCTGTTAATTGTTCTTCGTCGGAGCTTCGGTGATAACAGAGAATATGCGACCGCTGATGAGGTTTTGTCCTCATCATTTTTTTCAAATTTGCCCTCTAACTCAAGGGAGGAACTGAATATTGCTCTATCCGTTTGAGCATTTTATGGCTTCTGCTCGCTAGCCGTGATAAATGTGGGGGAGTATTTACACAGGCGTTTACAGTGCGAGTCAGAAGCGAGCCTCATCCTCCATAAACTTTGCCAGGAGTCAGCGAGGCTAAATGGTGAAGTCTAAAAGATGCTGGCTATATATTGAAAGCGACATTAGGGAGCCTTGGGACATGGCTAAACTACATATTCTGCTTTAAAGGTTGGATTATTGATTGAGTTCAATGTGTTGTTTAGGAGAAAGATTTGTATCCGTTGTTGTCACGGACATGTGGGTTTGGCATCGGGGGCGACGGAGGTAAATAGTATTGTATTCCGTCTTGCAACATTTTAAAAAAATAACTACGACTTGTCATCCTTAATATTGTGATTTCACAAAATAACAACAAAAGCACTTGTCCATGTAAGTGGTTGCAGTGATGGCAAATAAGTGGAGCTCTCACTTAAACTGTCAACAATGGGCAACTAAATAGCACTGCAATCTGAAAAAGAGCCTGACAACAGTTGGCAGCCAAAAGGAGCCCAAACAAGACGCGTTTCACTTCAACTACTCAGCTTGATTGCTGCTTGAGCGTCGGACCCCGTAGATAGCGATGTATATATCCAGGAGGATCCGTGTATGCCGTCCCCTGAGATGCTTATAATGGCCATCGCAAAACAAGGCAATAATGTATCATGCAATCATAATCATGATCCACCTCGGGACTGCTATGAGCTGGCGGTGAGGAAAAGCTCCTGCCAAGCATGAAAACTATATAAATACACTTTGAGGAGTTGTAGGGAAGGTGTAGATCTGGAACGGTGCCAGTCACATATCCAAGGCAACAAAAATTATTGGCATGCTGAGTCAGGTGCCAACACACATACATTATACATCTGCTCTGTCTGTGTCAGGGCTCTGCACGCTGCATTTTAGATTACGTTTACTCAGACGCTTGTGCAATGCATGAAAAAAAAAATGCTCTTAAGTCTAAGCAAATGCTTCTGAGGGAAAACATGAAAATGCTTTAAATAGATGCTAATTTGACGTCTTAACAAATGGAAGGATTTGGGATAGTTAGTCCTAAAGCTAAGAGACCGTGTGGAAGGTGGGGGCGGTGGGTGTATACACTGGGGGGCAGCATTGTAGCACAGAGGCTGCAAACTATAAAATCTGAGTAAGAGATAGGTGGGCCATCCGCTGGGGCTAAATTAGCCATCTATCAGTCCGGACACATTGGGATAGCAATCCATAGATGCAGAAAAACAGGTTATGATGACATTGTAAGGAAAATTGGGGGGATGCACTTTCCAATAAAAACATCCCTAGTTTGTCCTCTCTGTTGTACTTTTCTCACACAAAATGCATTTATTACTGTTGTCATACATGTGCAGGAAGAGGAAAGCAGATTTGTTAAGCAATGGGTCATAATTTTAAACAAAATATATCTATTATTACAATTGACAGGATGGTAATGCACATAACAAATGGCTGCAACAAAAAGTAGCTGCTGATTTTAATGTTTATCCATCTGAATTGCTAAGTAAAAAAAGCCTGCAAGGCTACTTTAAACCTCTGCAGTGTCATGCCCAACAGAGAAACATATTATTTTAAACCTGAGAGTCGCCATATAGATTACTAGCAGCTGACATTATCACAATTTCCACACAGAGGTATAGTTCAGAATATTTTATGCCAACATATGCAATCGTCAGTCCCTTGGCACAATTGGTGGGGATTTTATTGCTAATGTATGTAAGGCAGTTAATGCTCACAGATGAGAAAATTCCTGGGTGATGGGCTGTAAAATCCCAAATAGTGTAAAACAAGCCCCAAATGAATATTTTGGGAGTGCAAACCCACTAGGCAGATCACAATGTCTCCTCTGAGCCTCACTACCCCCCCATAAATGTCACACAAATCATCTAATATATCGCCAGAGTAAACACATGCTGCATATTAAGACACCTGCTCAAATTTACTGGATATCAGTACCAAATTAACTTTCATATTATCATTGTCGTTTACCAGTGTTGTGTCTATAAATCGCCTCACTTCATTTGCATCGGTGGGCAAGAGTGTCATGCCCATTTAAATCCAGGGCAAGCACCCCATCATATTTCTCAGCCAGGTGGATTTTGAATGCAACTTACAAAAAAAGTGTTTGTGCCTTGGAAAATTAAAGGGATAGTTTACCCAAAAATTAAAATTCTGTCATTTCAAAGATATTTTTCGAATAATGTTGGTAACCAAACAGTTGCCCATAGCCACTGACTTCCACAGTATTTGTTTCCATACTATAGAAGTCAATGGCTTTTTGCTTATCAACATTCTTCAAAATATCTTCTGTGCTCAAAAGAAGAAAGAAACGTATACATGTTTGGAACAACTTGAGGGTAAGTAAACTATTTTGGGGTGAAATATCCCTTTAAGTTTAAAAAAAGTTAATATCAATAGTTAATATTAATAATTATAATATTTATAATTTGACAATGTAATATGCATAATAAATTAAATAAATACTTGATGCATTTGTTGGTGGGAGATGGTTGGAAGTTGTAAAACATCATCACAGCATTAATGGAGGTCACGGTGTGACATTGTTCTGAGCCGATAACTCTGCTTAGTGCTTTCCACATCATCCTCAGAATGACTAAATCCTCTCGTCAGGGTCTCTAACCCTCTGCGTCCCTGCTAGTGGTGTGCATTCACACCCTTTGAAGTGGCCTCACTCTGACCTAGTCACTCGGCTTGTCTCCAGATTGATCTGTCTGCACGTCCCCCCTAAAGGTCTCAATGCTCTCTTTGTTGCTTGACTCACCAAGGTTGCACATCATGAGAGAATGACCCCTAACACCTCAAACCTCTCAGATTATTTCACGGAAAAGATTGCAACAGAAATGGTAAAAATCACACTGAATAGCCCTATAATACAGCACTTATTTTTGAGACATGGGACAAATTACGCCATGTAAAATTACCTGAAATGAATCAGACCTGATCACTGATTATTAAAACACATCATAACATGATCACGATCACAAGGTTATTAACAGAAATATCCATTAATAATCTACACTGTAACTACACTGTTTAATATATATATATATATATATACTGTATATATATA
>NW_015624634.1:183195-192426 GCF_001515625.1 Sinocyclocheilus rhinocerous | reverse complement strand
TATATATATATATATATATACTGTATATATATATATATATATATATATATATCTCAACAAGTCATGCTAACATATATGATTTTCCATTACATTAACTCAACAAAATAATTTAAATTTCAACTTCAATTTTTAAGCTTCAACTCATTTTTTTAAAAAGTCAGCTTAATATAATTTAAGTTGAAATGTCTTGTATAGCAGATTTTTAATTGAAGTAGGTGGAAATTGGTTACAAGGTATAAACAGCTATTTTATATTGTCTTTATTTAATTAAAATTCTGAAATTATCACTCATTATAATGACCATGCTTTTTATGGTTTTTATTACGCACTAGCAACACCACAAAACAATGGCAAACATATTTAATTATAACAAGATGTCCACTGAATGTGAGTGAAGTGAGAACCCAAGTGCAGTTTATTAAAATCCAATGAGCAGATACACAAACAATGAAATGGCTTGACTTGACTTGACTAAACAAGAACTTGAACACAACTAACAAAGCTAGACAATGGTGAGAAAAGTATTGTGAGGAAGTAGCACAAGGTTGCACCAAAACAAAATGAATACCTCTAAATTTATCCAAAATAATTCCATAATATTTGCTCTATGTCTTAAGGATCAGTGACAAATGTGTGCAGCATACAATGCCAGGAAAGCCCTACACACAGAGACTACTGCAATTTGCTTCCTATTGTTTTAGTGCTGCTGTGTTGTCATAAACACATTTAGCAGATCTCAGAGGAGGGGGCAGGGCCAGTCTTTCACCAGCTAATTGAAAGAGATAGACAAGCTTGTTTAATAGTACTAGGGGAGGGGAGGGTGCTGACATTCCTTATACTAAATTACAGTCCAGTGAGTGATTGAGGATTCTAATCCCGTCTAATGCACTCCTTGATACTTTCATGCTGAAATCTGTCGGCTTGAACACCGTCTCCCGCCCTGCACTTAATATCGTTTGAAAAGCTTTAAGGAATCAAGGGCAATAAATAATATCACGTGAATAAAATGCTCGAAGATTTAGTGGGAGGAGTATTGCATTTATTGTTTTTTTTTCCTCTATTATTTCATTTTGTCACACAATTAGATTTAATTATTCAGTTCCATCTCTAATCTGCACTCCTCATTTCCCCCTAAAATTAATAATATGGATGCTTTTTCTTTCTTGTGCAATTCACATATCAGTTGTTATCTCTAAAGTGGGATATTAAACACGAAAGGGGTAAAAAGGGAATCTTGAAGGTATTTTGGATGGACAGATTTATATGCATTAACCATGTAAAATAATCTAATTAAACGCAAAAAGCATTCTTTGATTAATTTATTTGTGTAGACTAAGGCATTCTGTGAATATGCCCTCCAACTTAAATACTAACATGGAAATAAGACTAATTGCTGGAGACAAAGGTAAGAAATTAATAAATTAACCGGGAAAAAAAAAAATCATGTAAGAACCGCTATAAATTTCCTCTTGAATCATTCAACAGAACTTTAACAGCCCAAGGGGACTTTATAACAAGCTGTTTCCCTTGAAGGTTGCCATGGCCTTCAGCGCGGTAGCTCTAGGGATACCCTAATATATAAAAGATAATGAGAAATTCATATACCTATGGCATCAGTCACCAGATTCGGACCAACGCACCGGTGTCACCACTTAATTCCAGGGAGGTGCTATGTTTAAAACACTAATTTAAAATCCCCACTGGATACAGGATAATTAGATCTTAATCAAGATATTTTGTTATCTGTGGGAGGCGTAAGCAGGGATTTGTGAAAACGCTGCCTGTACTTGGGATTTAAGCGTAATTATATAGCCCAATGTTGGCTGAGGGGTGTAATACACCGTTTCATAAGATTCCAGGAAGCCTTCTGCGTTTCACTCCTGAACCCTCCGTTCGGCCCATCTTTAGTTTAGCGTCTCTGAACTCCGCCACGTACCTTTCACCGAATCCCTTACTAATTGTTTCCGTCTCCTAGGTAGCAAGCCGGGGCTTTGATGTTCAAAACCCTCCTTCCTTACAAAGGAGGCTGGCTGTGGGAGCAGAGGAGGAGGCAGATGGGCCGCAACAGGATGCAGCAAACCTGACGTCTCTCTTCCCCTTTCAAGTGCTCTGGTTCAATCAGGTTCAATCAGTCCTCACCACACACGCTGTTGTGGAGCACCTTTGAAATCAGAACGTCTGCACAATAGTCTTGACTGCTAATGACTTCTTGTAAAGTTCCATAGCTGCTCTGATTACCCACCCAAACAAGCATAGATGAGCGTACATATGCCTGTGAGCGAGCGCACATGCCACTCACCAGATTCGGACCAACGCACCGGTGTCACCACTTAATTCCAGGGAGGTGCTATGTTTAAAACACTAATTTAAAATCCCCACTGGATACAGGGTAATTAGATCTTAATCAAGATATTTTGTTATCTGTAGGAGGCGTAAGCAGGGATTCGTGAAAACGCTGCCTGCACGTGGGATTTAAGCGTAATTATATAGGGGTGTAACACACAGTTTCGTAAGATTCCAGGAAGCCTTCTGCATTTCACTCTCTGTTCGGCCCATCTTTAGTTTAGCATCTCTGAACTCCGCCGCGTACCTTTCACCAAATCCCTTACTAATTGTTTCCGTCTCCTAGGTAGCAAGCCGGGGCTTTGATGTTCAAAACCCTCCTTCCTTACAAAGGAGGCTGGCTGTGGGAGCAGAGGAGGGGGCAGATGGGCCGCAACAGGATGCAGCAAACCTGACGTCTCTCTTCCCCTTTCAAGTGCTCTGGTTCAATCAGGTTCAATCAGTCCTCACCACACACGCTGTTGTGGAGCACCTTTGAAATCAGAACGTCTGCACAATAAGTCTTGACTGCTAATGACTTCTTGTAAAGTTCCATAGCTGCTCTGATTACCCACCCAAACAAGCGTAGATGAGCGTACATATGCCTGTGAGCGAGCGCACATGCCACTCGTCTCTCTAGCAATGCTTATAAAGCCAACATGAGGATGCTAGTAAACAATTAATATGTTAATTCCAGTGGTCAATACCAGGCAATGGAGCAGGTGTGGGGTTGAGCGCAAAATAGAGTTTTATAAAACGCACCCTCCCTTTCCACGCTCTAGTGAAAACTGCAGTTTCGCAATGGCTCCTATGCGAAGCCCCCCCATCCCCCACACTTAGCAGCTGACAGGAAAAGCCAGAGTGAATATATTCTATAACCTCGAGCTACTGACCCAATGAACAAGTCTGCCAAATTAACTTTTTACACAAAGAAAGCTGCTATACCAGTGCAGCAATTTGACTCCTTCTCCGTTATAATAGGTATGACCTGTTTTCCATAAGACTAAGTGCAGCAGCTTGACATATTTGATCTCTCTGATTTGTGTGAAATGTGGTTCGGCTGCTGGAGCAGAACATTTTCGCCCAGTTAATCAAATGGTAGAAGATTCTCAAGTGATTCATTAAAATTGGCCATCCAATTGGACCACAGCCATGTCAAACTGATACAGATACAGGCCTAGTAAATTTGGCACAATATGCGCAGTGATACCAAGAAAGGAGGAGACGAAACTTCCTTGTTTACATGGAGCTCTACACAAATGTTTCCCGCTATATTTTTTGGCTGACATTTGGGGCCAGTTCTTTGTATGCTGATTAACACATCCAAGATAACATGACATAAATATTCCCTTCTGGCTCAAGTGGTACCTCTAAATTAGTAAAATAGACTCTGCTCATTATTTTTAGAATTAAAAAGAGCATCCTTTCAAACCACTTATCATATTGTAGGCTTGCAGGGATGCTGGAGCCTATTCCAACGTCTCAAGCCGAAGTAATGGGTGGATGTCCTATCCTTCACGTCTTTAGAATGTAGGGAAATGGGAAGCACCCCAATGCTAAAATGGAGAGAACATGTAAACTCCCCACAGAAAGGCCTCCTGGCTTTGAACCGGGGACCTACTTACTTTGAGGCAACAGTGTTACTTACTGAGACACTGTGCAACCCCCACATAAAATATTATATTTAAAAATATTATTAATAAAATGAAAAAGTCCTCAGACACATGGTAAACTTGTGCTTCAGGCGACCTGAGTTTGAGTCCGGGCTTGTGGTACTTTCTAATCCTGCCCTCTTCTTGCTCTCTTCCACACTGCTTCCTGTCACACTGTTCTATACAATTAAGGGGGCAATTCCAAAAATAAATATTAATAAATAAATAAATAAAATCAGCGACAGTAGTAGTAGTTGTTATTTTTTTTTAATTGCCATGTCAGCATCTAAGGCTGTCTTCATGGCAAAAACTGAGTTGGAATAATACACAAGTTACATAAAAACAAAATAAACACAAAAATACAGCAGTTAAAATTATACAAGATTTTATTTTAAATTTTTTAATCTAAAATCTTTTCTAGTAAAATCGTACTAAAGTCTCTGAGTGTACTACATACAAGTTTTCTACTTGCATTAAAACCGGGACAGTCCAATAAAATATGTTTACTGGAAATGGGGGTCTTGCAGAACATGCATAGAGTTGGGTCTTCGCCTTTAAGCAAAAAGGCATGGGTAAATCTCGTATGACCTATACGACATCTCGTAAACACCACTTGATCAAATCTTGCTTTAAGGGAGATAAAAAGTCTCTTTGAGATTTCAGGATGAATTTCATGTAATTTATTGTATCCCACTCTTCTTGGCACTTATTTAAAATAAAATAATTGATCGTAGGTTTAAGGTCTAAAATCAGCGACAGACTCACAGTATCACTTCTGCATGTAACGCAACATTCATTTGTATTATGGTAAATAAAACTTCTCCAGACTCCAGAGCAAGTTTTAGCTCACAGACCTGTTGCTATAACAACTCTGAGATGAACGAAACAATCTATGATCAGGTCAAATCGGTAACAAATACAAATAACTCAGTCATCTCTATACAAAGAACAAGGCCCTAGTGCATGACAACACACATCTGCGCACACACATGCTTAAACCTGAAGGAAATCCAAACCGAAAATGACAATTTAGACAACTTTACAGCACAAATAACAAATTTTTTATGGGATAATTCATTTAAGTCCGTAAACAAAAATGTGAGCTTCACATTTCTATCTTTACTTTCATTGGAAGTGCTTTACTCAAACCACATTTTCACACATTTCCTTAAAACTAGAAGGGACTAGTTGAAATGATTTTATGTGGTAATCAACATTATACAACATTCCCTTACTTGAAAATGTGCAAAGAGTCTGCAAGACTCATACAGAAGAAAATCACAAAGAAATGGCTAATACATGTGACAGTGAATGTGAAAAGTAAGATATCACTTTGGAGATCTGGAGGCAGCAGAGAGCAAATCAAACATGCAGATAGAAGGGCATAGTGTGACGCCTCAAATTGAGTGCCTTGAAAGTAGACTAATGCGTCAGGCTGCCTTGAAAGGGGAAGAGTGCAGTTCTTTCCATTCCTGAGCTTCAATGACTCTCCTAAATTGGTTGGTGGGGCAAAGAAAGCAGATATGTGTGTGTGTAAGTGTGTGTGAGAGAGAGAGATGGGAAAAGAGGGAGAATAAAAGATAGAGAGAGAGTTACCTGCTGTACTCAGCTCTTGAGAGGTTCAAAATTCCAGTCTTAAGCTGATAAAAGTGCCAACTGAAAGTGCAAGTCAAAAGGTCGAAAGTCTCCCTTGTCAGGAGGTAGCAGAACTGCACAAGGAGATCTGGGCCACAGGAAATCCAGCAGCTGTTTCCATCAAAGCCATCTCTCATCTGAGTGGCCATCTTCCTCCTTCACGTGGTCCAATAATTCCCGTATTCAAGCGTCTCCACCTCTACAATTGAGAAGTACTCTCTGCACTTCAGACGTGGTGATGGGAAAGGTAAAAGATCCTCCATCTCTTGCTGGTTGTTCAACACTTGTGAAAATGGCTGGCGATACCCGATACATGTAATAATAGAACCTGACAACGTTTAACAAGCAATTATCCAGCTTTTGTTACCAAGATTGCTTTCAGAATGAGCCAAAACCTGACATTTTAATGAAATTGATAAAAAAAAAAAAAAAAAAAGATTCAAGACAAACAAACAAATTGCAGCTGTTTATCTATCAACTTCAGTAAGCAAACAATTATTTGAGCAAGTGCGATGCAGGTTCCATGAAACTTTTGTGACTAATTGTGAGAAAATTCAGTAACCCAATTAAAATTTTAGCTGAAATATGGAAACTTGCTGCTAAGCAGGATCTCATAACTAAAATCAAATACAATTTCTTGTTTAAAATTCTTGGTGCCCTGACAACTAATTAAAGGTAACAACTACAACAACAGCAGCAGCAACTAATGCTAATTTGTTGAAAGTAGCTTTAAATTAATGAATACTTTCTGACCAGATAAGTCAATACTTAACTAGAGAGCCAAGTAACACTTTATCTTATGGCATCTTCAGAGCATCGCACGAGGACAAGTTCCACAGCACACCTGTACACAAGAACATCATCTATGAACCAAAAAATGTCTGATCCAGTGAAGAATACACACACTGTATTTATAGACTACAATTTTCCTTCACCTTGAGTTTTTGTTGTGCAGAAAAATATATAATTAAAAACACTGATTACAGCAGGCTACAAAAATGCTTTTGAATATTGCATGAGGTCTTGGTCAAGAGCCCTCAAATGAAACACTTTCAAAAGTTTCACTAGTGTGTTCTCATCAGCTCTTAGTATGAACGTTTGAGGGTGTGATCCAAGCCACATCACAATCAAAAATGAACTGTGAACTGCTAGAAAGTAGCATGCAGTTGAACTGTGGCTCATTTTGCATGCTATTAAAAGTAGTATGTTATAAATATGTCATCTCTTTCATGAGACCCCTACAGCTCTGATTCAGTGAACAAGGGAGCGCTTTTGCATGTTCCTCCTCCCTGCTGCTAGCAGAGTATAAAGCTCTGTCCCAGCTAATTGCATTTTATCTTGTTTGTTAAATATCACAGACTTACAGTCCTAAACAGTATGGTGCACCCCATATTATACGGTAGTATGATTACAATAGTATGTCAAAAGTAAGATACGTTTTTTTATAAATTATTTTTTCATTCAGCAATAATGGATTAAATTTATCAAAAAAAATACGACTTTTATAATGTTACACAATTATAAATATGTAACATTTTAAATAATTGCTGCTCTTTTGAACTTCTGAAAAAAAAAGAAATACACACACACACACACACCATAACATCCACAAAAATATTATGCAGAACAGTTGTTTTCAATATTGATTATAATAAGAAATGTTTCTTGAGCACCAAATCAGCATATTAGAAAAATTTCTGAAGGATCATGTGATATTATTTAATAATATTACATTTCTTACTGTATTTCGATCAAACAAGAGACTTTCAAAAACATAAAAAACTGACCCTAAATTTTTGGTAGTGTATGTTTGTTCTAAAATGTTCACTCCTGTGTTATAACAAACAGCTTCCCAAAATAGTGCACAAAATTTAGACCAGTGAAACCAAAATCCTAAAAATAGTATCCCAAATGGCAGAGCACATACATACTTAATTTTTTGTCCAAAAGAGGAGTTTTTTCCGTAATGTTTTTTTTTCAGTTACAGAAATGTCAAGAAAAACAAGTTCGAAGCTGCCACAGTACTAACAAATTTATCTAGATGCTAGCACACACAAGCAAGCTCAAACCGTATTAAATGGTACTCAACAGTATAAAAAGGTGATGATAGTGCATCTGAATAGTCTAAATGCATCTAATGTTGTTGCTACGTATTCAAAAGTATATACTTTTGCATTAACAGTGAAGTACATACTTTTATTACACAGTAGAAGTATTCAAATTGGAAAACAGTCTATGGATGCTTGCCTGTCATTGTTGGTACCCTCCACTGATGCGAGTTTGCCGTGTGGCATCACCCACAACGCTCATATGGGACACTATAATCGTCTTTTTACGAGTCAGTAATGGCAAGAAACATCTTCCTTACTAATGTTTCTCAATTCAGCTTTTGGGGGCTATTTTTTGGGTGTCTCACTGCCATTTAGGTCATGGAGGACCTTACTAATGAGATGATGTGCTAAATCCAAGGGCTCTAGGTTTGGCTGGTTAGCATTGCCCTGTTAGTCTCTACTGGTAGATGCTATAACTACACCATCTGGTTCTAAAAAGCATCTTTCACCATTGACAGCCATTCAAAATTGGCAATGCATAGCCAAGCAGCATATATATATCGCTAACATTTTTCATTACATTTAATTTCATGGATTCACTGCAGTGTACAAGGGAGCACTTTTGTAGGTCCTTCCTCTGTGCTGCTAGCAGGGTGTACAGCTCTGTACTCCAGCCAATTTAATCTTATCTTATCCTATCCAATCTTGTTTGTTAAACATCAAAGACTTCCTGTTTTTATGCAACCACCTGCAGAACGAAGAGTTCTGAGCTCAAATTCAGGCCCCAGCAGGCAAAACAGGCTTGTGTCTGGCTTCAGCAATCGGCCGGCGACTGGGGTGTGCGGAGATGTTGCATGAGGAGGGTTTGTTATGGACTGACGAGAGGACACTTTTGGCGCTTTTCCACTGCGTGGTACGACTCGGCTCGGCACGGCTCAGTACGGCACGGCTCGGCACGGTTTGCGTTTCCACTGCAGTTTAGTATCGATTTAGAGTGGGCGGGATTATTCACATGTCGTTATAGTTGCGCCGCCTCTACTGCTGCGACTCCTGAAAAACGTTTTCATTCCGCTTCGCCCCATCAAGCTCGCTGGATCCGCTCCTCTGCTATCAACGAGAGGGATGTCTGTACTTCCTCAACAGACAATGAAACAGCCACTTTTTGGTTGTTAAAAAAGGTGCGTTCATTCAAAACAGTTGTGTTCGATCCTTCGCTGGCTGTGCTGATTTAAATCTAGCGGTTCTGTTGTGTTTGTGTCGCAAGTTCAGTGACGCAGGTAGTGACGATTCTCTCCGGCCAATCCGTGATCAGCAAAATTCACACGTCACGTTTTGGTAACGGTACGGTTCACTTGGAACCCCAACCGAGGTGGTACTAAAAAAAGTACCAGGTACCAGGTACTGTACCCA
Organism: Sinocyclocheilus rhinocerous; assembly: GCF_001515625.1. NCBI lineage: Eukaryota > Metazoa > Chordata > Actinopteri > Cypriniformes > Cyprinidae > Sinocyclocheilus > Sinocyclocheilus rhinocerous. The sequence continues at coordinate 183,356 of NW_015624634.1, read as the reverse complement.
GTGGAAAACCCCCAAAAAGTGAACCGCACCGAGCCGTACCGTGCCGTACCATGCAGTGGAAAAGCGCCATAAGTAACCGGTATGTACTAGAACGAAACAGAGCGCAGATTTCAGTGCCTCATTTCGGTGCCATGCCTGAGCGATCGATTGAAATATTTGTC
>NW_015624634.1:147896-182655 GCF_001515625.1 Sinocyclocheilus rhinocerous | reverse complement strand
TACCGAACCGTACCGAGCTGTACCGTGCCGTACCATGCAGTGGAAAAGCGCCATTAATGACCAATTCTCACTATTAACTAGCGTGCTGTAATGTCTTGATTACTACGAGCTAGGTAACGTGATCTTTGGCAAGGGTTTGACTTGAAAATTATATGACACCAGACAATGATTCTTTATCATTGAAACACAAATTTTATTTGCTATTCTAGATTAAACATTAAAACTAAGCTAAAACACACACATACACACAAAGATTCAAGGAAATGAGTTAACGGAGTTGCATGAAGTTTCAAAGTGCTAACTCGTTTTCACGAGTGGTTTTAAATTCAGCCTGAGAGAATTCACAAAGCAGATATTTTCTTATCTTTACTGCTTAACTCAATTCACCAGCGTCAGTTCAGCAGATAGAAGATTTTGTTTGTACTTGCGTTTTCTGAAAGCTGAGAAGCTGAGAGGTTTTCTCGTTCCTGACGCAGGCTTCCTGGTTTGGCTGCTGGAGGGAAATTCCGTTGCTGATTGGTTACTGAGTGTATCTTAATCTGACTGTGTATTTTCCTTGGCCACAGGATAATACGTTCTTTGATAAGTAAGCTATGAGCTAGGTAACGTGATCTTTGGCAAGGGTTTGACTTGAACGTTATATGACACCAGACAATGATTCTTTATCATTGAAACACGAATTTTATTGGCTATTCTAGATTACACGGAAATCGCCCCCGAATATTGGAGTCATGTGCTGGGATGATTCCATAGCATATCAGTGTCTGTTATGGATAGAAATCCCTACAGTGCATATTACTAGCATATTGGCTGTTTATTAGCACATATTAATGCCTTATCCTGCATGACCATATTTTAGATCCCGTAATCCTAAACTTAACAGCTACCTTACTAAATATTAATAAGCAGCAAATTAGGAGTTTATTAAGGCAAAAGTCGTAGTTAATAGTGAGAATTGGACCTTAAAATAAAGAGTGACTCATTTGGGATCCCTTCACTTTTGGGAAAAATTAATCCAGTTTCTTCATAACGTGGAATTATACTTGTATACCCTAATTTTATTCTGCGCAAACACTGCTGTTCAAGAAGTTCATTGTCTTCTTTAGCACCAGCACATCTAATACTTTCACCTGCAATCACACTTGCTGCACCATTTTGCAACATGCATTTTAATAAATCTTTTCTGAGCTAGCCTATGGTAATTTTTTTTACAATTTCACAGTAATTTTCAGCATGCCCAAACATAAAAATTATAAAAAATAAAAATTGTGTACTAAAATTTCTGCTTTTCTGCTAGTAGCAATTACCCTGTGTTAGGGCTGCACGATTAATCAAAATTAAATCGCAAAGGCGATAAATCGCGATTAGGCAGAAGCTGCAATTGTCATGCGTATCTTTTAGTGAAGCACGGTTCTGTGATCAGCAGTAAATCTCCATCCGAAAGCCAGAGGGCGATCTCTTGCTGAAACTCCATATATGCTTTGCAGAAGAAACCCAGGAAATCCCTATAGCGGTTGCTGAATAAACAGAAGATTTAACTGCTTTCATTGATTCAACTTGACTAATAAACACACGACTACAACAATATATGGTTTATCCGAGTTCGTCTTATTATCATTTTTTATTATAATAAAGTATATAATGCAATGCTAATCGACATAGCCTTTATCACTGCTTAGAATACTATGAAATATGTTGCGTGCCTTATTCTGAGTAAGAAGCCACATCATCTCACAGAAGGATTTATTTCAAACACTCGTATAACATTATGAAGTGAGTTTGGAGTAAAAACATGTTATTAAATGTGGTATTTTCACGTGCTTTCAGGTGGAGCAGCATTTACTACACAGAGCCGTAGTTCACTGACAAGCTACGCAAACAGCTTTCATAATCGCAGAACAATTTCTTCGATTTCATAATCGCGCGATTAAATCGTCTGCGATTATGAACGTGATTTTGCGTAGCTTGTCAGTGAACTTAGGCTCTGTGTAGTAAACGATGCTCCACCTGAAAGCACGTGATGGAGATTTACTACTAATCACAGAACCGGCTTTACTGACAAGATGCGCATGACATTCACATTGGATTAATCGTGCAGCCCTATCCTGTGTTGATTGAACATGTATTCATACACAGCGAGCAGTCTTAAAAGTGCCTATTCTTTTCACATACACATATAAAAGTTAAAAGTCAGTCAGTTTGTGCAGGCTATTTCCGATTAGTAAACAGACGCTCATGAGCAGAAATTATGTTTGCATAAGATAGTATCCGTAAAGACAGTATTCTGCTTGAGCACTTTTCATTAGCATCATTATCAGTTGGAACACTGACGTAAAAAGCACAGGTATTATTTATAACTCTGTAATAATATATAATAAATATAATAATATATGTACATACATTTATTTTAAAAAGTCAATGCACTCGTAAGTCATTGTATAAATCGTGCATGAATGGTCATATGGAAACCTCTGCAGTATGATTTTGAAATCCATCTATCAGATATTTAATTGAATGATTGACTTATTTCCTGTGCAGATACAAAAATGCCGCTTTTCCACTGCATGGTACGGCTCGGTACGGTTCACTTTTGGGGGATTTTCCACTGGGTACAGTACCTGGTACTTTTTTCAGTACCACCCCAGTTGAGGTTCCAAGTGAACCGTACCATTATCAAAACGTGACGTGTAAACTCTGCTGATCACTGATTGGCCGGAGAGAATCGTCACTACCTGCGTCACGGAACTTGCAACACAAACACAACAGAACCGCTAGATTTAAATCAGCACAGCCAGCGAAGGATCGAACGCAACTGTTTTGAACGAGCGCACCTTTTTTTAACAACCAAAAAATGGCTGTTTCGTTGCCATACAGCCAACTATAACGACACGTGAATAATCCCGCCCACTCTAAAGCGATACTAAACTGCAGTGGAAACGCAAACCGAGCCGAGCCGTGCCGAGTCGTACCACGCAGTGGAAAAGCGCCACGCACACAGAGGGAGTGATTAAAATCTAATTATTTTCTGTCATTATCTTCAGAAAGATGGTGTCCAGAAGTCACAGAAAACCATAATTCCTTTTTGCCATTTTATATTTGCATAGCAGGAGAAAAACAATTAGATGCATGGGATTAGACATATTTGCACTGTCCCTTGGAAATGAATTTATTTCCTGGCAGCCCACTTAATTGATTTCGTGCCACTGCATCTTCGTTCTTGTCTTAAATCCTGATGCAGTCTGAATGTAAATACTCCCAAATTTGAGCCACTACCCAGAACAAAAAGCAAAGATCATTTTTGGTCTGCACGAATGAATCAATATCTTCTCTGGCATGTTTCAATTGACACCAACAAGTAGTTAGCAGTGAACCAGAGGGTGCATGAAGGCGCTCGGAGAGTCTTTAATGGAGTCTCGGCGGGATATAACGAGGAGCTCCTCGTACCTGTTTACTAAGTACGAACATGCACAACGAACAAAAGCCTTTGATAACGGAATCATCCCCGAGCCCCTATTTCCAGAGAAGAGTCTGTCTCACTAACGACAACATGAGGTTAACAGCAAATTCAGAAATAATGTGCTATTTCCCTGAGGACCTCCCCCTGTCCTTTTCATTTTCTTTGTGCCTGAGGAAAGCTGTGGATGAGGGTGACAGATTCCTCACTAAGTCAACATGATTTGTGGCGGAGGATGGCCGGGGCTGCCCAGGGAAATTAAGTCTCTCATAGGTGCTGTTCTGATTCGTAATGGCCATTGGTGTGTGCCTGGAAAAACAAGAGCTATGCGGCGCCTCATGCTGACCACTGTTTTGAGGAACTGAGAGGTTGTTTGTTTGTATTGTTTCCCGAGAAGACAGGACAAGACTGTTATAGGTCATATGTACTTAAGCAATAATTTCACAAAGCTCAGTATAATCAATGGGGCATAGTCTCAACTATACATTGATCAGTTTGTATTGACTTGTTCTCTAAACCACAACCACATATACTTGTTAAAAGTCATGCTAGTGGGGACCAAAATTAACATTTGCCTAATTCAGGAAAAATGTTGATGCAGGAAAAAATGTTGAAGTAAATGTGGTGAGTTACTCAGCAATAGATGATAACTTTATAAGAAACTTTAACACCAGAAATTATTTAAATCAAATTATTAAAATGAAAGTCTCATTCTCTGTGATTTAGAGCAGGGGTCTTTTCAAAGAAAGAAAGAAAAAAAAATCATTTTATTTTATTTTATCTGTAGTCTCTGGGCAGGAGAGACAAAACCACACAGCATAAGCCAAAACATTCATCCACAATAACATATGCAATAAAAATACCTCACCTAGCATTTTATTAAATACAAATGTTATCAAAAACTATTGCTATCAATAAATACAAATAACTTAAAATAATAATAGAAAATTAAAATAAATTAAAATAGTAATATCAAATTTGGTTATGCAACTCACAGATCTTCTACCAACTCCATGTGACAACACAAATGTATAATATTCCCCCTGTTAAGCCTCCACAACAAAAATATGAGAAACAAAAATCACAATGTGTCTTCATGACTGACCCATCACAAGTGAGGATTTTGACGTGGACAGCTAGAATATCCAACTGTCATAAGGCTAATATATGTTGTTAATATCCATGTATTTTTTTTTATTCTTTCCTAAATAAGTCTCTCATAGGTGCTGTTCTGATTCGTAATGGCCATTGGTGTGTGCCTGGAAAAACAAGAGCTATGCGGCGCCTCATGCTGACCACTGTTTTGAGGAACTGAGAGGTTGTTTGTTTGTATTGTTTCCCGAGAAGACAGGACAAGACTGTTATAGGTCATATGTACTTAAGCAATAATTTCACAAAGCTCAGTATAATCAATGGGGCATAGTCTCAACTATACATTGATCAGTTTGTATTGACTTGTTCTCTAAACCACAACCACATATACTTGTTAAAAGTCATGCTAGTGGGGACCAAAATTAACATTTGCCTAATTCAGGAAAAATGTTGATGCAGGAAAAAATGTTGAAGTAAATGTGGTGAGTTACTCAGCAATAGATGATAACTTTATAAGAAACTTTAACACCAGAAATTATTTAAATCAAATTATTAAAATGAAAGTCTCATTCTCTGTGATTTAGAGCAGGGGTCTTTTCAAAGAAAGAAAGAAAAAAAAATCATTTTATTTTATTTTATCTGTAGTCTCTGGGCAGGAGAGACAAAACCACACAGCATAAGCCAAAACATTCATCCACAATAACATATGCAATAAAAATACCTCACCTAGCATTTTATTAAATACAAATGTTATCAAAAACTATTGCTATCAATAAATACAAATAACTTAAAATAATAATAGAAAATTAAAATAAATTAAAATAGTAATATCAAATTTGGTTATGCAACTCACAGATCTTCTACCAACTCCATGTGACAACACAAATGTATAATATTCCCCCTGTTAAGCCTCCACAACAAAAATATGAGAAACAAAAATCACAATGTGTCTTCATGACTGACCCATCACAAGTGAGGATTTTGACGTGGACAGCTAGAATATCCAACTGTCATAAGGCTAATATATGTTGTTAATATCCATGTATTTTTTTAAATTCTTTCCTAATTCATTAAATATCACTGTAGCCTACACTGCACTTGACCAAAAGAGCAGTTTGCTTTCAGCTAGTTTAGGCTGTGAAAGAATGACTCATGTCAAGTCATGAAGTCCAAGGCAATTCACTAGGAAGTGTGAGAAAGTCAAAATCAGGTCTCGTATACTTACCAATTCAGGTCTTCAAAATTGAGACTGGGGTCTGACTCTAGTTTAATTCACAAGTCTGAAGTCCACGTGGCTGGAAATAAATACCCTAGACATTTAGAAAAAGTGCATGTGGTGCCTGTGCCGAAAATGTGAACATTGGCTTTGTCATTTCCAGCCGATTAAAACCAGATTCATATGGCGAAGAATTGCATTAGTGATTCTGCCTAATTATCCTGTGACTTGTCTGAATTAACACAATTAAGCACCATTTTCAGCAGGACCTCTGGATGAGATACACAAGTCATACTCCAAGACCAATTACGCCATTAGTGCCACCAGATGTTCACACAGCTGTATTCACACTGACAACAGCACAGAGGGTTAAATTAACTAGAGTAATTGAACAATAAAACTGGGCTGATGGAGTTCTTTGGAATAAATTAAAACATGGCTTTCAGGGAGATAATATCTCAGATGAGAATATGAGGAACACATCAGTTTTGCTCAGAATCGAATATAGTGGTGTGACTCAAGTATGCATACACCACCGTATCTGATATTTAAACCGACTGTAGTATTTAATGTGTCTAAATGATGAATGCTGTAATTATCACATAAACATGTGGAACTGTGACACTTTGTACAAAGTTTCAATTTTTTTTTTCTCATCTTCTCCACGTGGGGCTGAAAATCTCAAAGCATGCAGCTGGTGACTCTTACAATCACAGACAAGAACAACATACCATTTAAAACAGTACAACTAGATTTACCACACACACACACACACACACACACACACAAATCATGCTATTCTCTGTGGTTTTCCGGTAAGAAAGCTCAGAGGTTAATTGGGAATAAGACACAGCGCATCAAGTTGCCACTTCATGTAAATTGCAGCGCAGTAGTTAAACCTTCTCTACTAAATAAGTTTTCATCTTTCTTCGAGCAGAAATGACTCTTTCCATCAATTAGCAAGAACAATCCCTCTGGAGGTGCAATCTGTAATAGATATGCACTTTTACACATTAAAGGAAACACAGTTTTTAAAACATTTAATTGAGAAGGATTGGGTCATCCAATTAACCCAAACACACATGGGCTTAAACCATTTGGCAAATTTTCTGCTTCAAGACTTTAGAGCGCTAAATACAGCTACATCAGTCCCTTCTAAACGCAGATGGGCTTGCTGCATACTAAGGTCCTAACATTTGCTACCAATTATTGACCATAATAGAGTTAATTAATAAACACAGACCACACCATGGATATTAGATATTCGACTGTGTTAATAGATTACTGAAATACCATACCACTACTGTTATTTATGGTGATTGCAGTTGTGACTGAAAACAAGTACTGAATAAGTATTGTTTGTATAATATTTTTAATAATAAAATTACAATAAAGTATGTACTGTAATTAACATAAACTGCACATTTTACAGCCTCAAAATGCTGACTTTTATTTACAATGATTTCACAAACTGCATTTAAACATGCAAAATGCATATATTCTTGGACTACAATAAAAATATTTGTAAAAAAAAAACAACAACTATAATATGTATTCGATGGATGTATTATCTCTTTTTATTCAAAAAGTAGTGGACACATACTTTCCAATCAAGTACAGCTAAGCTGACATGGGCAATTTCAATGTGTATGCAAAACATGCATCTGTATATTTAGATTTTTAACTGGTTTTAAATGCATGTACAATATCTGAAGCAATCTATAATTTAATTGGATAAGCATGTACTTTCCTAATGATTGCCAGAAGTCTTAGGGAGAAAATCCTATTTGTTGCTGTCTAATATGAGATATGGACCATATGGAAGGCATGCCAGGTATAAAGTTAGACAGGTGTAAGGCAAGACGGATCCGGTTCACATTTTCTGCAGCCTGAATTTTGACTCTTTACCTTTAACTGCGTGTAGTTAAATGTATCAGTCAGTTCCCCTGAAATGCACACAGGTGTGCTAGCAGAGTAACCCAAGTTTAATCATGACATTAACAATAAACATGATCCACCAACATCTGATAACCAGAAACTGTCCAGGTACTATTTCTAAGTTTTGAAAAACATATCTATCATAAAACCTGGCAAACTTTTTTATGAAGTGTTTTGCTTAAAATGCTTGTGCTACTGTACAATTCTCTAAAATACATTTTGTTATGTAATGCATAAACATTAACACATTTTTAAGCATAGTTTTTGGTGCATTTCAGGGCTACTATACAACTTCAGCAACTTTTTTGAAGGCCTGTTATATAAACAAGGCTAGTTTTAATTACCATGAAGATGGCTGTGAATGCATAAGGAATAGAGTGGAAATGCATTAGGAAAAGAGTGGCTCATGGGTAATGCAATCCTGCATCTATCGCTCAAGTAAACCTCTGTTTACGACCACATAAGTAGGCTATATCTGGCAAAAATTAATTTGGATGCATTTGAGTCCATCCTCAGACATTATGCATTTTACTGAAGGAAATGTGATTTAACAGGATGATAGAGGTGTCTTGTATCTTCCAGATCTTCCTGTAATGAAGCAGGCTTATTCTATATTTCCCCATTTTACATTGAGCTAAAGCTGAGCTTTCAACCGAATGCTGTAACCAAGCGGCAACCTTCCAGTCTCTCGTGAACTGCAATTCATCAACTGGCCACTAGAGGCTGGCTCCCAAAGGGAGTCAGTCCCATAGATTCCCCATGTTAAAATGCCCAACTTTACTGCAGAAAAAAAAAAGTGTTTACAGCCTGATACAAAAAATGATTTTGGTCTATATAGCTAATTTTGCCCTTCATGACAACTGAGGGGGGGTGCATTTTTTTTATAACTCATCCGTTTAAATTATATTAAGCCTTAAAGTTCTGCATAATTAAGGGCGTGGCCACTTGAGTGACAGATGGATTGCCGCTGCTGTTACCACCGTCGCGCTACGTGGGCGTGGTTTCAGCAACCAGCTCCCACCTCTTTGCCCATTTTCGATTATTCGGGAGTGATTCGTGGTGACGCGCTGCCAAGATGGCGACGCCCCGCTCCGCCCACTTTGAGCTTCAAAAACTCTATTCAGGAATCTACGGGCGACGTCACGGACACTACGTCCATGTTTTTATACAGTCTATGGCTGTAACCTACACAATTTCCCGCCAATTCTATCATCACACGCAAAGTGGGTTTCTGTGGCACGTGAAAACATATGGACCACCCAGATGACAGAAAATAGATGATCAAATGGTGTCAAATACCCTGGAAATGATGGGTGCAGTTTAGGGCCATTTCGAGAAAAGTAGAGAATATAGATAGTCTTTGAAAATGACTTGAAATGATGGCCTGAAATCAAAAGATTACACTCTCAACACATCAAACATCGTAACAAAATATGAACTGACATGAGGAGAAGTATTTACTTTGCGCTGACCTTTCATCTATGAAACCTGCAGCAGAATTATTTATGCAGTTGTATCTGATGTGTGTTTTGGACAGGGATGCCATGCAGCTGCTTTTGAAGGAAGCAAATGTGACTTCTAAATGTATCTACAGATGTAAAGTGTCTGAAATTATGGTCTCAAATAAAGTTGTGATTGTCTCTACCTAACAACATTTGATACATGACATAATTTAAATAAACATCTCAATGCTGTATATGAGTCATTAATACTAATAATTCAAAATAATACTTAAAAAACAATAAATATTAGCTATATATATTAGCATTTTGTTTTAAAAAATCATGAATTATTAATATTTGTCAATATAATTAGATTTTTTGGAGAGACACTCCAAATTACATTATACAACCTAAACTAGCTTTGCCATGACACAAAGCGTCAAATTAAAATATAATTTAAAAGTCTTATTGACTTTGACACAGGTCTTATCTTTTGCTAGACATTTATCCTATCAAGACATTTTTCAAAAAAAAAAAAATCAGAAATCAAAAAGATGAATTCATAAATTAAAAACATGCTTATCACAGAAGAGATGTATTCAATGCACTGAATTGATTTAATGTATTTTTTAATAAATTAATACATCTGGACCAAAAAAAATAAAAAATGTAACGTGTAACAATTTGGAAAAAACCATCATGAATGTTGTCTAAACAGCTTTCCATTGCAAAATCCTTAAATCTCAACTTGGTGTAATGGCTTGTGTTTACATTGCATGGTGGGCTTCACTGTGCGTTTTTGGACCCATCCCTCACTGTCTTTTCAGTCTGACAATGATAACACCAGCACATGAGTATGAATGTGTCATTTTTCAAGGCACACAAAACCTATGGCACTCAAACCTTTAATTTCTCCTGACTCAAAGGCAGGCGAGGAAGGCCCTGTTTGATAACAGCAATTCTAGAAAGGTCACAGGCGTCAAGAAAATAGGAAGAATGAGCCAGGAGGTTTTAAAGTTGTATTAATGAGAACCCCTTGCTGGCACATGCCTCTGAGGTCAGACCATCACCTAAAATGATAAAGATGTATCATGGGAAGGCAAGCTGGTCAAAGCTTCCTCTTATCTTATGCCATCCCTTTATGAAAGCAGCCACTGTCAGGACCCTTGGTGGATGAAAACTTCTCCTACACTGCTGCAGACCTCACAGTAAAAAAAAAAAGAAACATCCAATAAGTCTGTAAATATTTGATGCAATACATTTAGCACTCTTTGAGGATTTTTAAGGCGAGCCAGCACATTATGCTGGACTTTGAAGATCCACTCTGAAGAGGTGATATATATAAAACAGAAAACATACAGCAGATAACAAACAAATGAACTTCTTTGTTGGGTTTCAGTTTTGAATGTTATAAAACTAGTTTTATAAGCTCTTTGGAGCTGTTTGAGGTATACGTATGACCACCCTATGAGAGCGCAAATATACTCTATTTAGAGAAAAAAATAATAATACATTGACGCTTTTGAATCACTCTTTTGCAATACACTTGACAAATGCTTGCAAAAATGTGGGTTCTCTACTAGCAAAAAACATTTGTGAGTGAAGGCACCGTTTCTCAGGGGAGCGCAAAACTTTTGCAAGAGAATGCAAAATTGGTGATGGAAATTATATGAGGTGGCTGGGAAAACTATATTGAATGCAAAAGCATTGAAATATAATAATGTTTTTGGGGGTGTTGTCTTTTTTTATGTACCTTGAAATACAACAGAATTCCTTCTTCATTGTATGGATTAATTTGTATGTCAAAATGATGAAGGAAAAAAAGGACAAGCATTGATGCTGTGTGTGAGAGAGGATTTATGGAAATATCTACAATACAAGTGGCTTTCATCACACCACAGGAGAGACGTTGTATGGATTGATTTGATCTTTAATCTGCTGCCGTGTGGAGACCGGGAGAATTTGATGAGTCTCTAATACACATGTTGCTACATCTGATTTCAGTAATAGAAACAATATTAATATTAAACATCGTTTTATGTACTTAATCAAAAGGTTAAAGCAACAGAAATGAATTTTGCCAAATAAATTAATGTCTAATTTAAAGTGATTATCTAAATCAAAAGGTTAAAATAACAAATTATTATTATTAAATTTTTTTTTACAAATACATTAATGTCTAATTTAAAGGTTAATTACTCAGGGGCAAAACATTATAGATAACACAATATTAAAAGCTCATGCTGCAGAATTTTCTTCCACCTACTTTGCATCCATCAACTTTCATGCTTAGTTACATATTCAACCTTATTCTTAAGTGATATTTATTTTGTTTGAGGCGGGCACCCCTGGGGGCTGGAACAAAACCATAAATCCATTGTTGACATGGCAACCATGAAACCTGAATTTCAGGATTTCAGCATGAGGCTGTTTGGCAGTGTGATAAAATGTGTGAGAACAGAGCAATTGAAACAGCAACTGTTGTGTCTATAGACTGTGGTTTCTCACAGGGAATCTAAGAGTCATTCTTACAAGAACTGCTCTCCTGCTGAAAACTGAATCTACAGAGAAGAAAGCACACTGCACAAGGTTTTTGAAACTGAGAAGCAAATCTTTGTGGTACTGTGATGCATTAGCTTTGTCACTGCTAATTTCTGATTAAAGGACAAAGGTGTTGTTCGTATTTATATTCAGGCTGGTATCTTGATCCCAAACATAATACTGAGAGTGCTTTGGCAAAGTATGCAAAGACATGCTGTGGTAAACTGATATGAGTACAGTCTTGGGATTGGTGTAATATTAACACATTCTGGCTAGTGTGCAGCGATACAAAGCCAGTCTTGTAATCCTTAAGCGTTTGAAACAGCATCGAGTCATCATCCACAAAATAGGCCCTGAATTATCAGCACAGTCTACACCAAAAATGAGTAATTAGAACACAACGCACACACTTCCATTTCAACTAACTCAACACATTAGTTAACCCTCATGTCCTGTTGAGGTATTATTGCTGCTATTAACCACTTATTTTGCCTTCAAATTATTTTAAGTACATTTAACCTAATCAAAATCCATTAGGCAGAAATTATTAGCTTTTTTTTGTTCTGTTTTGCCACAAAGTACTTGCACAATTTATAAATCTGACTTATCCATTCTAGTAATTTTCTTTTTTGAGGGGGTCAATTTGACATCCCAAAAATACACTGCAGCATGCATGTGAGTGAGTGAGTGAGTTCATCAAAAGAATCCTGAAAAAATATACTCAACTGTTTTAAATAATAATAATAATAAATGTTTTTTTGAGCAGCAAATCAGAATATTAGAATGATTTCTGTTCGTTGTAGTTTTTGAAAAGTGATTTCTGTTAAATAAAATATCTCCTTTTGAAGTGGACTTTGAGCTTTGTAACTTAGCAGATCTTTTTTATGCTCAAACAGCAACATTACAGACTAACTAAAGCTGAAAAAGTGAAAAAGCATAATAGGACCCCTTTAAATAGTAAAAATATTTCACAATATTACTGTATTTTGGATCAAATAAATGCAGGCTTGGTGAGCAGAAGAGAATTCTTTAAAAAACATAAAAAATCTAACTGTTCAAAAACTTTTGACTGATAGTGTATTTTCAAGTTTTATGAAAATTTTTTTTATATCTTGTATATTTTGAGATACCCCAAACAGAACATGAGGGTTAAGAAAGTTCAATGGAATTCACACACAAAAAAAAAAGAGAGAGAATGAAATCCATGGTTAAATATTCAGCTGGCATTGGGTAGCGAAAAAAAAAAACAATACAAAAAAACAAACAAACTCAAAACAAAAGTAAAAGTTGGACACTAGGTGGTTTTCAAAAAGTATGTTCAGACAGCAGGGTGAGTAAGAGCAGCCAGAGGAATGGAGGTGAACTTGACATTGTGAAGAACAGATGGTGCAATCCAGAACGCATAACTGTTAAAGCACAAGTTTGCAACTTGAAAGTACATCTACTGTAGTACTGTGGTCATGTTATAATATTGTTTTGCCAGTATTGTGTACTGCATGTCCCAACCACTGCAGACACAACATTCACAGCATATGCTAAACATGTGGTCCTCACCAAAAATTTAAGGGACCAAAAAATGAAAATTCTGCCATTATTTATTGACACTCATGTAATTGCATATCTGTATGATCTGATTTACTTATGTGAAAAGAAAAGAAAAGAAAAAAAAAAAAACAGTACTTTCTGTAGGATATCAGAGTGAATCAGACAATTTAAGATTTGATAAGAAAAGTGTTGAAACAACAAAAAGAGCCACATTCCACAAAGAGGCCCAGGATAACATGGATGACTGTAAATCTGTCCAGGATCCTGGTGCCACAACTCTGAAGCAGGTCTAACTATCTAGCAGCTTTAAACAGCCTGCAGTCTTAAAGCAAAAGAACACTTACTGATAATTCTAACTCAGAAAGGAGATTGTCTAATTTGGGGCAAGCAACCCAAGATTAATGGTCAAAGAGACCACACATCATGACCATAACGAGTAAAACCATGTAGGAAAATCATGAGTTAAGACTTCCCGGGATTGGTTTTCCCCCATTTAGGACAGAGACCAGACACTGACTCTCTCTTGACCTTTTGTTCCTCATAGAACACAAAGTGATGCTAAAAGGACTTGTTTCCATTATATTCCTCAAAATATCTTTTATTTTTCACAGAAGGAAGTCATACATGTTTGACTTTCGAATAAGTGAATAGGCCTAAATGACGACAATTATCTTTTTTGGGACAATTTTCTCTCTTTTTAACTTTGCGTCCCATTGCGTTCTATATGCATTTTCTAAACACAAAACTCAAAAATGGCTTTAAACTCAAAACAACTATCAATGAAAGGCACCTAAGCGCATTCATTTTGTGGGAATTTTAATGGTTCCCCTTACAAAAAAGAATTTTAGTCAAGTGTGCTATTAGTATACTTCTTTTAAACTAAAAATAGGAAAGTATACTTTTAGTCTACTTTTTATGTACTTCTCAGAAATGGGCTTTATGTACTTCTCAGAAATATACTTAAAATGACATTTAAGTATACTTGACTTATACTTTTACTACTGTTATACTTAAAAGTATACTTTTATATATTAGAAAGTGGGCCAATTTAGTCCCAAGGAGTATTGAAATAGTACACTTACAAGTATACTACTAGTACACTGATATTTGTATACTTACTACATAAAGTATACTTAAAAATATACTTGAACTTTACTTAAGTATACTTACTAAAATAAACTTGAAGTATACTACTTTTTGGTAAGGGTCACCTCCAACCCTCATTAACTTCTCTCAAAGTCGAGGTCTGTGAAATGCCAACATCAAGGTGGCATTTAACTCTGTTGCGTTGCTTCCCAAGGCAGATCAGACCACCACTTAGTGCACACCATTTCTATATTCAAACTCATCATCATCTAGAGGACTGTCATTAACAAAATCCGAAGCTGCAGACAAATTAAGTTGAAAGAGCTTTGGGTAGCATACAGGCGACATTTGGCAACAAAAAACTGCATGCACTGTGCCAGTACCAAAGATAGGCTGCCCCAGCATCCTTAGGGCCTAAAGAGCAATGTATCTTCTCACATCATGAAGACCTTTAAAAGGGTGGTCCTCAAAAAAGCAGGTCTCAAATCATCTGCATTACAAGGCATAGATAGATGTGGACGACACAATGATTTGGATGCATCACCACGTTTAGAATTATCTTTTTAATTGGGAAAATAAAGAAGAGAAAACAAATCATTGGTTTTGTAGCTGCTGACCCTAAAATAAGCAGCAGGTTTGATCAGACGCACTGCTGATTTATTGGTGGTTCAAAAAGGTCCTTCCCTCTAACAACTGGAAAGTCTAACAACATTTTTCAGACCTCAGTGAGAGTTTGTTTCTCTACTCACTTGAAACAGGTCTCACTCTACAGGCTGACTAATCACTGTGTAATGCATGCAAAATTGACTGGGTTTATCAAGAGGCAAACTGAACCGCAAAGCTTGAACCAGTGGCCCCTGCGAGCAAAGTTTCAGCTGAGCGCTGTGAGGTGGCAAGAGTTCGGCGTAGCAGTTGATGAGTCATTCACGGCGCACAGACACAGCTTTTTTTCACTGTTGACAGTCAACTCCCAGACTATGAAAGCCTTGTTTGTCTTAGAAATGGGCTTTGGCTGGGAGAAACACAGCTGGTTTGGGCGATCAGATCTCTAAATTTTACAACTTTCCAACAGGAGTCATTCAAAAGCAAGGAACGGGAGCTGCCTATTGGGAAATAGTCCCGGATTAAAGGAGCCAAAAGATTGAAAAAGTAATTTAAAAAATAATGGGCTTTTTAATGACTAAACCTAAGGGACACCCAGATGTGCTCTTTGTTAATTTTCACTTGTGTAATGTAAAATTCCAACTGCTTAATTACTCTAGTATACACAAAGCAAATGCTTTTAACGAAGCAATTATGGGAGACAATCTCGTCATGGCACCACAGCTTTCACAAACACCCCCTGCCACTTGGACAGACTGTTGTTGTCAGAGAAAAAACATTGGTTTCTCATGTGTTGGATGACAAATTAAAACATATTAGTGTTTATTAATGGTAACATTTTCACCCGGTTTTCCATGTTACTCTCTAAATGTTAGGGGTTGTTTCAAAGCAAGTAATTATACAACTGTTGAGATTAGCTATTTGCATTTAAGGTTCAGCAAAGAATCTTCACAGCAATTAGGATTTTTTTCCTGTTGTCTTTGTTGGACTAGTATTACTTCCCATGCAAATAGCCCCACAGGCCACACCACAAAATAAATTAATTTTTACTTTTAGCAATTTGCCAAGATTATTCATATTTTCATTAACTGTTTCTTTGCATATATTGTTCTTTAGAAAGAATAAAAAGCAGTTACCAAATTTGTGTAAAAAAAAAAAAAAAACCATTGGTAACACTTTATTTCGATAGTCCACTTTAGACATTCTATTAACAGTAAGTAACTTTGCAACTACATGTCAACTAGCAGTTAGTAGAGTATTAGTAGACTGTCTGCTTAATATCTTCTAACACTTTCTTTGTCAACTTATTCTACTAACCCTAAACCTACCCTAACAGTCTACTCTGAGAGTTAGTAGACATCTAGTTGCAAATTAATGAGAATTAGTTGACATGTAGTTGACATGTAGTTACAAAGTTACTTATAGTTAGTAGAATGTCTAAAGTGGACTATCGAAATAAAGTGTAACCATAACATTTTGCTGGAAAAATTGCAGCATATGATTTAAAACATTACTGATTGGTTTGTAACTTAGCATTAATACAGATACTTCCAAGACCATCACATGTCAGTTGCAATTTCCACAAAACCTCATGTTAGTCAGATAGATTACCTTGGAGACAGATCAGCCAAATTTGCAACTACAGTGTAAAACACCTAACAGAAAACCAAACATTTAAATTGAAATGGAACTACAAAATAAAGAAATACAAGATGTTCAGTGTCAGTGCAGCACTGGTCCGAAAGTGCAAGATACCGTTCCATCAACTAGCACAAAACTTACTCACGCTACTATAAAACAGCAAACAAATGCAAACAAAAAGGAGAACATCTTTCAATATTTAACGGTTTCCTTTGAGAACAAGGTTGCGCTGGGGCAGAGTTCTGAGATTTTCTCTTATTGAGTATTACAGTACAATAACAGAAAGCTCAGACCCTCTGCAAATCAGGCAGTGAAAGTCCAAGTGCTGATGTTTTTCTTATTTTGCCAGTGGAGATTTTGTTGTGTGCTTGTTAGTGCCTGTGTATGAAGAGAAGATATATCATGCACTGAAGGGGGCAATTTGGCATTGTTATTGCCCTTTTAGATCAAAAACATCATTAGGGAGCATGTCTCTTGACATTCTGTGTTGATTTTTTTGTTCTTGCTGGAGGATCAATAGATTTCCAGTGCCAAGGAACATAAAGGGTGGCGATTTCTGCCTATTGTAAGAGCAGCCGAACAGCTGTTGGTAAATATCATTACAATATTACATGTTTTATTGCTGCTTTAATAGTGACATATTTGATGCCCATGCTCAGAGGACATTAACATTTAGAACGATCAATATAACTTCTGGTTGCAGATTTTATGAGAAGCATTTCCCTCTGATAGAAGAATTAGCAAAATACCTATAGTAATTTGCTACTAGATTAATGAATGGGAGACGGATGGAGGATTGGCCACTCTTATGAGCCACGAAGATTTAGTTCTGCATAGTCACTGCATAGACAGACAGATAAATAAATAAATAAATAGAAACCCTCCAAAATAAAATTATTATTGCTCATTGAAAAGATTGCATTTCGTGCATGGTTTAAAAATTAGAAGCATGCCTTTGAGATGCAAAATCCAGAAGAATACTTCTCCTGTCAGATCTAAATTGCTAATGCACACCATATGGGAGTCGAGTATCCCTTTCAAGGATGGGAGTCTTAAAGACACAAACCTGATAGCAGCACACTTGATCAAAGCTTGGCCATGCCATGTTTTTCCCATTGAGGTGCTGCACAGATGCATAGCAACATGCATAGTCTGAGCCACATTTTCAGATTGTGAGAGTCTGACAGCACAATTGCCAAATATCACTAACAAAATGAAAGAACAGCAGCTAATTGTCTCTTCCAAAACTTAATTTCCTTAAAATTCTTCCAACAACTTAATAGAGAGGTTGCATAGGCAAGATATTTAAAAGATGGCACCATTGGTAGCAGGTGAAAAACACATCCGCTGCTGGAAAGGAAAACATTAACCATTACAAATAAACACTTAAATTTTTTTACCTCTGATGCACTGCAATGTCTGAACTGTCCTGAGTGCGTCCTGAGCACGTCCTCGACATCTGGTGCGTGATGCATCTTCCTATTCTTCTTGCTTTACGGCAGATCGCAGACTTAAGTGCATTACCGCCACCTATCTCTCATGCAGTCATGTATCGTCACGAGCCACAGGGTTTAATTTGGTTTTGTTTGTGTCTGTTTTTTTTTACTCTCAAAGCCATGCTTCCCATTCACTTCCATTATAAGACTGATAGACTGCAACGGTTTGAGTTAAAAATCTTTGTTTGTGTTCTACTGAAGAAACAAAGTCACCTACATCTTGGATGCCCTGGGGGTAAGCAGATAAACATAAAATTTTCATTTTTTGGTGCACTATCCCTTTAAATTAGGGTATTACTCTGGATACATTTTTTCCTCTATGTTTTGGCCTTTTGTCAATATTGGGAGACAGTGTTTTGTCCAGTGAAGCTCTACCTAATGGATGGATTTATATTGTAGTGTGTACTATTCAAAAACGATGATGCATGTTTAGTCATGTGACGCATATTGTGCATATGTATGTATGCATGTATGTATGTAGAGAGAGAGAGAGAGAGAGAGAGAGAGAGAGAGAGAGAGAGAACCATGCTATTTTGTACAATCATTCATATTACATTCCTGCAAAGATGACAGAATATTTACTCACAACTGTCCTGCAGCAAAAGATGATGACATTCATGTTAGACCATATGAAATGTTGATTTTGAGTGCCACCTGGACACACCAGAGTGGTGGGATATTTTGCTAATAAAAATGACTGTCAGAAGAACAACATGAGGACTTTATTATGGTCTCATCTCATTGAACGTTTATGACGTTTTAAGCATGCTTAGCACATTTTCAGACGTGTCAGCAGCTTTTGGTAAACACTTTGTGTGGACGAAGAGCATTTTGAAACAAAAACACTGTTTTCAAATATATCCTGATTCTTTGAATGTTTTGGAATGCCATTGTCATGGTGAGAAAATTTTATGGTAAAACTATATCAGGTTTTTACAATCTATCTTTGCAAAAAAATAAAAAAAGTATATTTGGTTTTAACTTTGAAAAAAAAAAAGTGTTAACCAAGCAAAAAAAAAAAAATATCACGGGGTTAAAACCAGCACAATCTAATAAAACATGCTTCACGGATAAAGGGTTTTAACTATATCCTGATTAATGTGGACGTAGCCTTAGGGAAACTATAAGGACTAATGGTTACTTTTCAGTGTAATACTTCTCTTAATATCAATTTGTATGTCATCAATTGTGGGGGATGTAATTTAAGTGTTGTGTATCCATTTTGTATGACCACAAATATATTAAATATATTGATTGAACTCTTCTTGTTATTGGTATGATATTGTCTTCCAAATTTCTTTCAACTTATAAGCCTTTACAACCATTACTCATGAAGTACCTTTTGTAGCACTGCAACCCATGCAGTTCCTTCTACGCATTTTTTTCAGTACGTAATTATCCTTATTACATGGATAATTATCTTTTTGGGGAAAAAAATGTGTTTACATCCGATGATAAATTCAGCCTAAGTGAATTCCTCTGATACACACGGTCCAAATACAGTAGAAATCAAAGCGAGTGTATCATATAACTGTGTTTTAGATAAATACAAGCCAGTTGAGGCCAACTCCTACATTCGGCCCACAGTGTACTGTGATGAGATTCTCCATCTTACAAAAGCATTCTAGCACAATAGTACTGGAAGAAAATAACTGTCCCTTTCATGAGCGCTGCCAGTGAGTTTACACACTCCACTTGTTTTTCTCTTGTGTCTCAGCTAATTCGCCAGAGTTGCCCACTCACCCTCTGCAAAGAACACGCATACACATGATCCAAGGCCACATCACGATGGACAAACTTTCCCATTAACTTACTACTCACTGAGAACCTGTCACTGGTGAGGAACTGAACAGGTGTCTATATCTTCTCAGAAAGACTATGGTGATAATGACAACAAGCTCTCATTAGCACATACTTTCTGTAGATTTTACACACATATGCAGCAAAATATGAAAGCCAAAGTCAGATGTAGTTCAGAATTTGGCGATTTCCTGGAAGAATAAAAGCTGTCAGATCTTTTAGAAGTCAAAAGGTTTAATCAATGAGGGCTATATGATATACAAAGTTCTATACCTAATAAAGTATAACATTCTATACTAAGTCTCAATAGCTTTCTGGACCAAACTATGAGGTGCTTGTCATGAGAGCCAGCAGCACTGGTCCGAAAGATGTTCCACGAGCCAGATGTTCCGCCAGAGCCTTGTATTTTCCATATTTTCATGAAGGCATTTCACATGAGAACTTAAAAGACTAATTGGCCTACAGAGATCAGCGGTATTGTTAGTTCTGCCTGGCTTCCAAACCCAGACCTGCCATATGAGTGGTTAATCACATGTGAGCCTCACACCTGACTTAACAGACACTTTCATATCCAAAGAGAAGCTGTTACCAGTCAAAGGTGCCTTGAGCCCCAATTTGCCCCAATGTGAGACTCAACCTGAGTTCAGGAGGAGAAGGTGGTCTGCTGTAGCACAGCAGACGCATGTAGGTATGGAGCCAGATCAGCCTCAAAAATAATACATTTACAAAACAAAATTCATAAATGCACAGCACAATTTACATTTACAAAATCCGATTCGTAAATTCAAAACAATTCATAAATACACAAGTAAAAGCATAAATATTTTCCCAAATGCTCACACAAATTCATCTTACCTAAATGTTTACACAAATATGTATATATAAATTTCTTGGCATCATTCATAAATGTGTGATGGAAATTAATTCAAGAACTTGATATATACATATTAAAGAATTTTTTGTAAATTTATTTAGGTAAGATGCATTTGTGTGAGCATTTGGGGAAATATTTATGCTTTCACTTGTGTATTTATGAATTGTGTTTTGAATTTACGAATCGGATTTTGTAAGTGTAAATTGTGCTGTGCAATTATGAATGTTGTTTTGTAAATGTATTATTTTTGAGGCTGATCTGGCTCCATATGTAGGCCGTAAAAGACAAAATTTTTCAGCCAGTACATTCAAACTGACACTTCATTTGACAAGATCATTATATCAGTGAAAAAAAAAAACGTCATCAATGAATGAATCATCTATGAATCGTTCTTTTTTTTTCAACACTTATAATAATAAAGGTTTCTTGAGCACCAAACTAGCATATTAGAATGATTTCTGAATGATCATGTGACACTAAAGACTAGAGTATTGGCTGCTGAAAAATCACAGCAATAAATTAAAAAATAAAATATTTTATTGTATTTTTTATTAAATAAATGCAACTTTGGTGATCACTGAAATATATCTCCAGATTGTAGTATAAATACAAATAGGCACCTTTGTTTTGACATTGTTCACATTTTCATGCAGTGTCCGTCCATGCATTACCTCCAACGAGAGAATTCTCGTTTAAACTCACCTGATAAAAAGGACTGCAGGAGAAGGGCGAGAGTATAAGACGGTCGGGACAGTTGAACTGTGGAGCGCTGGTAAAAAAAAAAAAAATTATATATACGTATATATATATATATATATATCTCAAAGCAAAATAAGTTATAAGAGCTTTAATTTTATAATTTCTTATATAATGTTTATTTTCTACATTAGTGTATTTTTCCTACAACTGGAGCACCTTATTTTTGTTGTTTTCTAATGAGGATTTACACTACGTATATTTTACACATACACATTTACACATATACAGCCCTGTCAGCGGAATGTTAGTTAATAAAAAGACAATCGTTCAGTGTTTATTCATGTTTTTGTTGCTGTTACATGATGTAGCGGTGTCTGACTAGGGGCGAGACGTGGGCTGATGGCGTCATCGTTTCAGAAAATATATGGATTCGCTGTCCACACGAAAACACAAGCGCGGAGTTTTCAGATTTATCCTCTCTGGGACCCGGTTTTAAAAAATATCGGTTTCACTCTCCCAAAACGCCGGATCCGTGTGGACGAAACGCCTATACGAAACAAAATTTATGCGTATACAGCTAAACGCGTCTCCGTGTGGACGGGGCCTCAGCCTGGTTTCTCCCAAGGTTTTTTTTCTCCATTTCTGTCACTGATGGAGTTTTGGTTCCTTGCCACTGTCACCTTTGGCTTGCTTAGTTGGGGATACAATCTCTGGCAACATTGTTGACTTGACTGCACAGACACTATTTGAAGAGACCTGAACTGAGCTGGACGATGACATCACTGAATCAACGATGAACCGACTTTAACTGATAAACTGATTGTCCTTTTGCATTATCAGCAGACGTTTTTTCTGTTTAACACTGTAAAACTGCTTTGACACAGTCTGCTTTGTATAAAGCGCTATTTAAATAAAGGTGACTAGACTTTGCACATTTTTGCACAGAATGAAATACTTTCTTGACTGTTGTGATGTCATAATATTACTGACCTCATGGGTGACTTGATTTTTTCCAATTATTTATTGATCTTTATTATAAAAATAAAAAAAAGTGTATTTTTTTGTTTTGAATGTCCAAATTGAGGTACAGGACATGCAAATTTCAGATAAATGTTCATGTTATATGTTTTGGTTGCATTTGCGAGTTAATAAAAATTTACCTGCTTGTATAAAAATAGGTACATATTATTGATCAATCAATCGATATATACTAGTTATGATTAATTATTCATATTTCCCCATGAGCTGATTCGCTACACTCCTGAATCGAATCGTATCAGAATTTTTTTTGAGATATTGGCAAGTATCGTATCGCTGGGTATGAGAATCGATATCATATCGTATTGTGATGAAGCGTCCAATTTACACTCCTAATAGATAGATAGATATTAATGCTCACCAAGGATGCATTTATTTAATGAAAAACACAGTAAATTACATTTTAATAGAATTTTAAATTTTACATTAGAACTAGAACATTTAGAGCATTTTAGGACAATCCTGGGAGAATATATACGGTCACATACTTGTGGAACTTAATGTAATGCATTGGCAGGGATCTTCCCTGAGTCAAAACCCTGCAAACTACTTTGTCACAAAATCAAAGGTTCCTCAAATGTCACTGGTTTTTGCACTCCCTGTCTGTCAATTCAATTTTAATACACATCTGACTCCAGATAAGAGAGACAAGAGATGTTCTGTTGTGTGCTTTCTTCTGTAACACAGGACAATGATGTATGGTAAATATAAAAGAGGCGCCTAACATCATACCTAAGACCCAGAGCCATTTTAAACACCATGCTGCTATTCTACTTACACATGATATTGTTTTGTTGTACCTTGAGGAAAAAAGGGACTTATTATTACCTAAATTAATATTGTGCATGCACCAAAGGGAGTGAAACACAGGATAAATAGCATGAGTAAAATTAAATAAAAATGTCACTTGATAGAAGAACACTAATATTTTAGTTCTCAGTTAACACATCAATCATTGTATAAATGTTTGCTCCTAAATCCTCCTATGCAATCATGGATCCAATAAACAGAAAACAATATTATTTAGTGATTAAAAATACAATAATTCACAATTACACATCCTTTATTAATCCATCTGACCCATAAAAATCCCTCACTGACAGTGGTAAATGTAAGGAATAAGTTATCAAACAAAACAGGAAAAAATAAATAAATAAATACAAAAAATGTCAAAAAATAATTATAGCAAGACCTTAGGCTGGAATAGCTACACTACACTACTTTTAAGATCAGAACAAATTTTTTCCGATCACAACAAACTCACGCAGAAACATGCATCTTGTTGCTAGGAAACGCATGACAAATTAAAACAATATGCGTTATAAAATCGGCTCAAAATATCAGACATGTTTGATATCCTCCGACTGGATGGAATCATAGTCTGAAGCTAAAAAGTCTTAAAAGAGTCTGTGACCATCATACACTACGCGATTTTCTATGGAATCTGTCAACTCAAATCTGGAGACTGGCTCTGACTTTCAGTAACTAGCATCAACTTCTCCTGTAAATCTGTAAATCGGCGGAAAATCGGGACAAAAATCGTGTAGTGTATTCCAGCCTAGTTTAAACTTCAGGCTATTCAAAACACAATATTTGAGTGAACGTTACTGAAAACGTACTTAAGTATACTTTAAAACGAGATCAAATTAATTGATGTGACTTACCATAAACAGGTGTTCAAAGTGTGTTCTGAAGTTCACCTTCTCAATCCATTTCCATCCTTCAAAAGATACATTAGTTTGTCTAAAATGAACAAATGCAGATGCACAAATTGGTTGTACTGAATTAAGAGTTTCTATGAAAGTACTATACTTACAGAAACACACCTGCTACAGCAAGCTCATCTCTCAAGAACGCACATGTGCAATGAGTGGTAGATAATGGTGTCGCTCAGAGGCAATCTCTTAAAGGTGACATGTCCAATTTGTGCCAAACTATCACAACTGCTCATATTTTCGTAACATGTTGATGGCATTATTGTATTTGAGATCAGACTCGCTAAAATTTAAGACCACACATCAGGGGCGTAGGCAGTGGATGGGCCTGACGGGGACAGGCCCGCCCACTCTGATGACAGGCCCCCCCCAGTTTATTATACAAATATAATATTTGTTAAATAATTATTGTTTCATCTATTTTAACACAATTAGAGAACTATTATAACATCTCAAAAAACTAAAATAAATAAAATGTGTTTTTGCATAATTCTTGATGAGTTTGACTGACAGCAGTGTTAGCCAATTGTTATCCAGGCTGTTTCGGGCATGTCGCGCACGTAAATTCGTGCGTGTTCATCCGTTCAGTTGGAATGTAATTTGCAGCTGTGTGTTAGAAAACTTTAGAAAAACAGCAGCAATGCCTAATTCTGTAAAAAAGACTTTTAAAAACTTGCACTGACAAGGGAGAGAGCCCGTCCATCAGTCCGCAAGTAACGGTAAGACTTTCACTTCCACGCGTGAACCGGTTAATTCTGTGAAGCCGGGAAACACTACTGTCAGGCCGATTATGAATGTAATTTGAGCTCAGTCAGTGTTTTCAGTCGGTGTTCAAAGTCGTTTGGTGTGCGGTGTCTAAAGAATTTAAGACCAGCTGTTGCCAGTCGTCCTCACAAAAATTAGCCTATTTTTTTTATATAGGCCTATATAAATTTTGTGACTGACGCCGGCGATTAACTGCACCTGTTTCCTAATTTGTAGGCCTATTAATTTAAATAACGAATTGACAAATAATTTAAAAAAATCACAAGCATGACATTTCTGAATAAAATAATTTTATACACTTTATATCTAATTTGGCATTTTCAATTAACATAGGCCTGTTACATTCTTCTTATTAGCCTATTAGGCCTATTATTATTATTATTAAGTTACTTTTATTATTAAATTAATATTACAATTAATTTGCCCCGCAATAATTTCATAACGCATCACCGCATAACTGACATAACTGCCGCTCTGCGAGGATAAAAAAAGATTAGACTAGCTTACTTCTCATTGAAAATGTTTTAAAAAATGTTTTTAAAAAGGTCTTTCAAAACAGGTTTATTATACAATGAATTATAGGCCTATAATTACAATTATTAACACTGCAATCATCAATAAAAAAGCTTTTTCAAGCACCGACTTTTTAAAAAAGAAAAAACAACCTGTTTAACACAAAATACGTTTTTCCCAATATGTTCGGGCTACAAGAGAAATATTAAGGGAGTAAATTAAAACACCGTTATCAGCATATGAAGGAGAATATGCGCCGTTAATGCCAGGTAAGTGAAATTATATTATCTTGCTGTTTTCTTTACGTTTTCTGACTAAAAGCAACCAAAAAAGCCATTTTGTAATGGTTAAGCAAATAATAATAATAATAATAATAATAATAACAATAATAATAATAATAATCGGCAGGGATCCCCAGACAAATACAATTTAGTGTGCCTCCTCTATTTTAAAACCCATGAGCCGAGGTTCACCGCATAACTCTTGCGCAAAGTTTGCACGTTGCTTCTTATTGTGCAAGTTCTTTCTGTCTTCTAAAAACATCTCCATTGTTGGCCAGTCAAAATTTGTATTCTTATTTAAAATTACAAGTTTATAAGCAACAATTCCATTTTAAATATATTGATTAAATCCATTTGTAGTGTGAGTTATTTTCCCAGGGTTCTTAAAAGGGTCAAATGGATTTACTTTTTTTGTTCTTGTTTTTCTTTACCTTCTAGGTCCCTCTCTTTTTCCATATGCACACACATACACATATTTCTGTTTCTCAAGGCAGTGGTGTTCCTGTGGAAGGAGTGCCTGGTGGGTTGAGACTCAAGCAGCATGTTCTTGTAAACAGGACATGAATGTTGGACCATAATGACAGTGGCCTGCATTATTGGCAGGTTAATGCATTGTTGGTTAACTGTGTATGAGTAAGGTACAGAATGGCATTGCATGCTCAAAATATGCATTTATTTCCTGATTCCTTTCTGGTTTGAAAGAAGCCAAATAACATTTCCCATTGACTGCTAATGCTAAGCTTTGCAATAATACAGCCAGGTTGATCAAAACAAGCATGTGTAATATCTCATAGTAAGTCAGTGGTGGCTCGTAAGGCAGGGGAGGCACAGCTTCCCCATCATTTTGAGGTGAAAATGGGAGGAGGACGATTTAATGTTAATAAAATTCACAATTAATTTCAGTTCATGTCTCAGAATGTGTATTTCTTGTTTGTAATTTCACAGCTGTAATACCATAACATGTTAATGAAGTTGGAAAGCGCCGCTTTTCTATCGAGAATGTGCCGAATCTGCTGATGTAATTACAACCGCTAGGTGATAGTGAAGGGGAGGGGGAGGCCAGGGGAGATATCAACCTATCATCATAGAGACGTAAATTATGTGATATTAGTTTGAACGTCTCCTGCTGCGCTGATAATATACCAAGTACTTATGATGAGTAGCGATATTGAATATTTGATAGCCAACAGATTTACCAAGCTGTCATTCAAACAGTATATATATACAAATTAAAAATAAAGGGAGAACACGCCTAAGCTGGATATAGGCTAACGTTACAGCAGTCATCTCTTTTAACACAGACTTTTAAGAAGGGATGGATGTATGCTTCAAGTGATAGGCCAGGTAAGTGAAATTAAATTATCTTGCTGTATGTGTGTCGTTTTCTTTACGTTTTCTGACTAAAAGCAACCAAAAAAGCCATTTTGTAATGGTTAAGCAAATAATAATAATAATAATAATAATAATAACAATAATAATAATAATAATCGGCAGGGATCCCCAGACAAATACAATTTAGTGTGCCTCCTCTATTTTAAAACCCATGAGCCGAGGTTCACCGCATAACTCTTGCGCAAAGTTTGCACGTTGCTTGTGTGATATCCATTGGCTCGCCTTCCTGGTTTAAAACAAATATTTACAATATTGCGACGTATAACCAGCCCCCCAACCAACCCACCCACCCTTGAGTTCGCGGTTGGGGGCTGCGGATTTGCGCTAAGCCACTGGACTCCGTCCGTTAGTTATCCTAGTGCCCGCTCACTTTTGCCCAGGCTCACTGCAAAAATACAATTCTAGCTATGCCACTGCCACACATAAGACCATATTTTCATGGTTTTGGTCTTGTCTCGAGCTCAGATAAAGTGAACAGATCATCTCTTCCTCTGTA
This sequence comes from Sinocyclocheilus rhinocerous, assembly GCF_001515625.1. Taxonomy (NCBI): domain Eukaryota; kingdom Metazoa; phylum Chordata; class Actinopteri; order Cypriniformes; family Cyprinidae; genus Sinocyclocheilus; species Sinocyclocheilus rhinocerous. The sequence goes on along the minus strand of NW_015624634.1, from coordinate 155,028 downwards.
CTACTAATTATAGCACAAAATAAACATAAATGGACATCAGAAGTTATGCTGAAAGATAAAGTGCAAGTTACTGAAATGTATCAGCTTTCATGTAATAATCAAATGTCTTTTCATTCGTGTAAAGACATCAGCTTGTGAATACCCAAGTAAAAATTCATAGTTTGTTAATTAAAAAAAATAAATAAACAACTCTAGAGAGGAGCATTTTGCTAAACATATGCACTATGTATCTGCATTATACATTTATTTAACATGTTAGTGGTGTCTTTTTATATTTATGTTTAAATAAATATGTCATGAAAAAAGCTTCTATGAAAACTACCTTATGTGCAATTTTAATATCTGTAGACAAGTTCAATTTTATTTGAGGGCTGATTATTAGCCTGTATCTGAAGTATAGCAATTTAATTTAATAGCTCTGCTGAATTTAAAGGCTCAGTTGTTAAAGGGACAGTCCACCCAAAAAGGAAATTTACCCCTTGATTTACTCACGCTTAAACCATCCTAGGTGTATTTGACTCTCTTCTTTCGGACGAATACTATTGGAGTTATATTAAAACATGTTCTGACTCTCCCAAGCTTTATAAAGCTATATGTTTCTTTTTTTTTTTATAAGTGTGAATGTAGATGGATATAGTTGCATTTCCATGAGAGACATGAAATTTCGTTGTATGCTACATGCAATGACAATAAAGGTATTCAATTCAATTCTATAATGGCAATGAATGGGCGTTGAGATTTTGAAATCCAATAAAGTGCATCCATGCATCATAAAAAGTGATCCACACGGCTCCAGGGGGTTAATAAAGGCCTTCTGAAGCGTATTGATGCATTTGAGTATGAATAATATCCATATTTAAAACTTTATAAACCATAATCTCTAGCCTCTGCTAACTGGTACACGCATGAACAAGAGAGTGGCGTTCTAGCGGATGACGTATGATGTAGGTGTAGTGTGAATCTTTATCAATCTTTAACAATGTTAATTTGAATCTTTAACAATGCAGTAATGTACCAAACAGGACAGATTCCTGTATCATTTATAATATTAGTTGGGGTAGATTTTATTTATTTATTTATTTTCTTATTGTTTATTGGGCTTTTATCTTATGTTGTGAAGCTTGAAGCAGCTGAACCAAGGAGTTTTAATGTAGTCCACAGAAGAACTTGTCATCTTGGTTTACAACAAGCTGGAGACAATTGGAGACAACAACACCTGGAGTCATTAAATTGTGACATTCAAATGAAAAATCTGGTGAAGCAGATCTTACCTAGGAGAATGAGTTTCAGGTGAAGAGTAGCCATCCAGTACAATATGACAAAGGCTTATGCAACGATATACCCTGAGATTGCAGATGCAGAGGGAGGAATGAGATGTACCGTTGAGAGTCATCAGCATTGTAGTGGTAGAGAAGCTCTGCGATTGGATGATGGTTTTGAGCAATCCGGTGCTGACGGAGAAGAGAAGGACTTCAAGTACTGATTCCTGTGGTACTTCGGTGAAGGGTGTGAGCCTTTCCAGATGACTTGGTAGGACATAATATCCAGGTTAGATATAAACCAGGAAAGGGTGGCTGCACATTATTTGGTGAGAAGCTGGAGTATGTTCTTGTCCGAGTCTCAAATGAGGTTAGTAACAGAGAAGGTGAAGTGATCATGTGGTGGGGAATGTCAGGGGTGTTAGAGAATGAGTTTTTTAAAAGTGGGTCATGAAGTCTTTATGCAGTGAGTGTGAATGGCGGAGAAGTTAGGAGAGGATAGAGAAGGTACGAGAAGGTGACAGAAACTGCGCACAGTCTGCGTGTGCTAATTTAATTTCTCTTTTGTCTGGTGCAGCTGACAAAAATAAAAGCCAACGCAATGAAAAGACACATGCTTGCTAAATATTTTTAGTCAGTGCATGGTTTCATTGTAAAGTCACATTATTTTACATCCTTCCTTGTCTTCCTGGATGCGTTAATACTGCCCACATAAATCTTGTCAAGGGGCCTTGGTCAACTAATGGCTATTAGAAAAAAAATGTCTTGCAGGGTGAATGTGGTCAACATTACATTTGAGACTAAAGAGACAGAGCTGATCCTGCCCATATTGTGCAAAACTCATAATATCTGCAAGAAATGTTGTGTAAAGTGAGCTGTGTATGTTATTAGTACCCACGAGGTCATTGCATAACTCTCCAGAGGGTTACAAGCAAATCAGTTCATACGTTTACTGGTGCTCTTGCAGTTCACGGGACCTATAATTTGTGAATTCTATTAGTTTAACAATGCTAAACTATAATAAAACACCTGCTGTACAGCATTTAGAGCAAGACTGCTTTAAACAAGTTTTACATGAGGGCTAATTGTCATATGGCCATAAATATAACACATAATTTACTGCTCAACATCATTGCCATTTCAGGTACAGTATGTGCATACACAATTCATCCTTGACCTCCTCTCAAACTAATGGTCAGTTTCAGTAATGATCGACAGAAATATGTCTTCCTCATTTTCAGTTATAGGGTCACAAATTTATTTACAATAAATCAAATCATACATCATTCTACAGCTGTTTTCACATTTACATATGATTTTCTGTTGCTTAAGAAGACAACTGTTTGAATAAAATAATTTTGGGAACACTTTATTTTAAGGACCAATTCTCGCTATTGACTAGATGCTTATTAGCATATTTCTAGCATATATTAATATCTAAAGCATATATAAAGCACATATTAATGCCTTATTCTGCATGATCATAATTTAGATCCCTTAATCTTAAGCTTAACAACTACCTTACTAATAAGCAGCAAATGAGGAGTTTATTGAGGCAAAAGTAATAGTTAATAGTTAGCAGTGCTTGAAGTTTATTTATTTATTTATTTATTTATGTGTGACCTGTGCTGGCAAAATGAGTCACAATGAGCAAAATTTCAAAAATTAGTTATTTTTATTTTCACATTCTCCATTAAAAGACCTTCAGAATGATGAATGATTTGTTGGAATCGGACGAAAAATGACTGAGCTACACCCGTTTAAAGTCGATTTTGTCAGCAAAGTCAATTTTGAGAAAAATCAAGTTGAAGTTTTCTGAAGGTTCCAAAGCAAAATCACCTGCAACATTGCATATTTTCCTCCAGTTCTTTTTAAATTAATGATTATATTAATAATCACAATACAGCTATTTTTATTTTATCTTCTTTGTTATTATAAATAAGATCAGATGCACACACAAAAAAAACAGTAAAACAAATATAAGAAAGAAATACAATGCATTAACTTTTTCATTTTACATCTAAACAAAAGCATTCAAGAAAAACAAATATAAAAATATAAAAATCCCTTTAGTCTGTTCATTACAAATAACTTGATTATTAAAACTACAAAAGCAGTTCAATCAAGAGCAGCAAGTAATTCCCTCTTTTCTTTTATTGTTAGATTAACATTAATGAGGCGGCCTTGTGACCTGTGCTGGCAAAATGAGTCACAATGAGCAAAATTTCAAAAATTAGTTATTTTTATTTTCACATTCTCCATTAAAAGACCTTCAGAATGATGAATGATTTGTTGGAATCGGACGAAAAATGACTGAGCTACACCCGTTTGAAGTCGATAGAGTCAGCAAAGTCAATTTTGAGAAAAATCAAGTTGAAGTTTTCTGAAGGTTCCAAAGCAAAATCACCTGCAACATTGCATATTTTCCTCCAGTTCTTTTTAAATTAATGATTATATTAATAATCACAATACAGCTATTTTTATTTTATCTTCTTTGTTATTATAAATAAGATCAGATGCACACACAAAAAAAACAGTAAAACAAATATAAGAAAGAAATACAATGCATTAACTTTTTCATTTTACATCTAAACAAAAGCATTCAAGAAAAACAAATATAAAAATATAAAAATCCCTTTAGTCTGTTCATTACAAATAACTTGATTATTAAAACTACAAAAGCAGTTCAATCAAGAGCAGCAAGTAATTCCCTCTTTTCTTTTATTGTTAGATTAACATTAATGAGGCGGCCTATATTAAGACCTACTGTAATGCACGGATCTAATATAATGTTACAAATCAGATGTTTTTCCCCAACAGTTCCCCAAACGTTCACTTAATACATAACATATTATGTTTGCGTAAATACTTAAATGCTGTAATTCTGTCTGTATATGTATCGGGATCGCGCTGTCGGAAGTGCCTTTATGCGCGTGCTTTGGATGACAGTCAGCGTGAGAAGCAAGCGGAGAAAAGGTACTACTCTCAGAAAACGTACAAATAAAGGTAATTAAACATCTAAAAGTATTATTTGGAGCATTGGGATCACTAGACGAGGGCTTAATGAACTCATTTTTGTGAAAACCTCAAAATTGACTAAATTCGACATTTTTCAAATTTTTTTTTGCGTGTAGCTCAAAATTAACCTGTTCGCATTCCGGCTCATTTTGCCATTACGGGTCACATTTATAATTTATTTTATTTTATTTTTTTTGGGTGGGGGGCACTGATGTGACTGCAACATGAGTGAAGCATTCAAGTACAGACATCCAGACTTGGAATAGCAATGAATAAAACATCTCATCAGTTAACATAATGGAAGGAAAATATGATGGATAATGTTAGCACACAATGTTTGCTTAAGTTTTCACCCCCTAGGAAGTCTTTATTTATTTAGTTTCAACCCCCTCATGTTAGAAGAAAGCCGTTGTGTTTACAACTGTGACAATGAGCACTTATCAGGATCAACTAAACACTGGATTTTCAAAAGTATGTGAAATATTTAAAGTTTGTGGAATAGAATCTTTAAGATAAATATAAAAGAGTTTTACACACTTTTCTGTTATTGTGGGGACATTTCCACGCCCCTACACATGAACAAAACGAAACGTGATTGGTTGCTTTATCTGTCAGTCATATGGCCTCTTGGGCGGTCCTTGGCCATTAAAATCGTCCAAGGTTCCCAGACCTTCTGCCGTCAGTCTGAAGGTCTGGCTACGCGAGACTAGTATTTATAGCTTATATATATTTATAGTACCTATAGCTTGACTGGTAGATTTAGTAGATGTGTTTCTATATCTTGATTGGTGGAAAATGGCACTATCAATACCAAAAACATGCCTTTGATTCTCCAATCCTTGAATGTGGTATAAATCTTAGAATAAAAGCCTGTGCCAAAGGCATAATTGTACCCTTTATGGTCTTTATAGTCTGTGCAGACAAGTCTCCATAATCTGTACACTGGCCGCTGCAGTTTTTTCCCATTATTTCTTGCAACTCTGCTCAAGCTCAGTCAGTTTACATGGAGATCCACCCATACATTCTCATTTGGATTGAGATCTGGACTCCAGGACATTACAATTGTTGTTTTTAAGCCATTCTTGTCTAGCTTTGTTCTCTATGCTTGGGGGCCATTGGCGTGCAGGAACACAAATCAGGTTTTCCTCCAGGATTTCCCTGTATTTTACTGCATTCATTCATTTATTTACCCTTTACCCTAACAAGCCTTCCAGGCCCTGCTGCAGAAAAGCTTCCACCACCATGCTTCACTGTGGGGATGTTGTGTGGAGTATTTGACGTTTATAATGATGGCCAAAAAGCTCAATTTTGGTCTCATCGGGATTCCAGAGAATCTTCCTCCAGCTGGTCTCCTACATACCTTCTGGCGAAACTGTACATGAGATGTCATCTGACATTATTTTTACAGTGGATTCTCATTGCCACTCTCCCATAAAGCTGTAACTGGTGAAGAACCAAGACAGCAGCATTGTATTCACAGTCTCTCCAGTCTCAGGCACTGAAGATTGTAATTCTTCAGAGTTGTCTAATGGTGGCGCCCCTCAGTAGTCTCCTTCTTCAGTTTTTGAGGAAGGTCTACTCTAGATTTACAGCTGTGCCATACTTTCATTTTGCAATTTCTTTATTGATTTAACTGTTCTCCAAGGGATATTCAATGCCTTGGAAATGTTTTTGTATCCATCCCTCTCCTTATGCTTTTCAATTGCTTTTTTTATTTTATTTTTATCCCTTCATGATCTTGCCACAATATTGACTAACCAGAAGTTCGACGTTCCGGATACAACTGTATTTATACGACAATAAACAGAAACCCTTTGACAACACACAACTGATCTCCTATTTATTTATGTGATTTCTAAAACCATTCGGCTGCACCAGTGATGATACAGGCAACTATATTAAGCTGGGTGAATACTTCCAAAACTTTGGATTTTACTTTAAAAAAATGATGGTAACACTTTAGTATAGGGACCAATACTATTTATTAACTAGTTGTTTATAAGCATGCCTATTATTAACATATTGGCTGTTTATTAGTACTTATAAAGCATTTATTCTACATGACCATATTCTACATCCCTAATCAATACCTAAACTTAACAACTACCTTACTATTAAAAAGCAGCAAATTATGAGTTTATTGAGGCAAATGTCATAGTTAATGGTTTGTTAAAGTGCCCCCCTATTATGCCATTTTTACAGTTCCTAATATTGCTTTGGGAGTCACCTACAACAGGATTACATGCATGCAAGGTCAAAAGAACGCTTTCGTTTTCTCAAAATATGCATTTAATATCACCTCATTTTCCAGCGATTCTCAAAAGATTAGTTTGAAGCGGTTCAAAGATTCAGTCTCTCTAAACCCCTCCTTTCCGTGAGACTGCTCTGCTCTGATTGGTCAGATGGCCTAGTCTGTTGTGATTGGTCTACGGCATACAGCACAGGTCGGAAACGATACGCCTATTTCAACAGTTCTGTATTTTGAACGCTCTATAGAAAATATAAACATCTATTATTTATCATACTTACTGGTTGTGATTCAATGGAGCAGCTGGTCCAAATAAACAGGATACTGATCCATCTTTCAACAGCAAGCATTTTGTGAACTCCCCGAGATTAGAGAAGCAGTCGTCAGTAGAATGACGTGTTTGTGGGCGGGGTCAAGTTGTTCGCGGCCAGCCAACGTAGAACATAAGAGCGCATTATGCAAATGTTTTACCCCGTGACGTGTAGCCGTCACGGAAGTGGGATTCAAATTACTAACGACTCGTTTCAGCTGTTCAGAGTCGATTCTTTATTTTGGGAGACAATAACTTTATTTATCGTGCACTTTCAGCTTTACAACTTTGCAGATC
>NW_015624634.1:144436-145733 GCF_001515625.1 Sinocyclocheilus rhinocerous | reverse complement strand
GTACATGAGATGTCATCTGACATTATTTTTACAGTGGATTCTCATTGCCACTCTCCCATAAAGCTGTAACTGGTGAAGAACCAAGACAGCAGCATTGTATTCACAGTCTCTCCAGTCTCAGGCACTGAAGATTGTAATTCTTCAGAGTTGTCTAATGGTGGCGCCCCTCAGTAGTCTCCTTCTTCAGTTTTTGAGGAAGGTCTACTCTAGATTTACAGCTGTGCCATACTTTCATTTTGCAATTTCTTTATTGATTTAACTGTTCTCCAAGGGATATTCAATGCCTTGGAAATGTTTTTGTATCCATCCCTCTCCTTATGCTTTTCAATTGCTTTTTTTATTTTATTTTTATCCCTTCATGATCTTGCCACTAACCAGAATAACCAGAAGTTCGACGTTCCGGATACAACTGTATTTATACGACAATAAACAGAAACCCTCACAACTGATACAACTGATCTCCTATTTATTTATGTGATTTCTAAAACCATTCGGCTGCACCAGTGATGATACAGGCAACTATATTAAGCTGGGTGAATACTTCCAAAACTTTGGATTTTACTTTAAAAAAATGATGGTAACACTTTAGTATAGGGACCAATTCTCACTATTAACTAGTTGTTTATAAGCATGCCTATTATTAACATATTGGCTGTTTATTAGTACTTATAAAGCATTTATTCTACATGACCATATTCTACATCCCTAATCAATACCTAAACTTAACAACTACCTTACTATTAAAAAGCAGCAAATTATGAGTTTATTGAGGCAAATGTCATAGTTAATGGTTTGTTAAAGTGCCCCCCTATTATGCCATTTTTACAGTTCCTAATATTGCTTTGGGAGTCACCTACAACAGGATTACATGCATGCAAGGTCAAAAGAACGCTTTCGTTTTCTCAAAATATGCATTTAATATCACCTCATTTTCCAGCGATTCTCAAAAGATTAGTTTGAAGCGGTTCAAAGATTCAGTCTCTCTAAACCCCTCCTTTCCGTGAGACTGCTCTGCTCTGATTGGTCAGATGGCCTAGTCTGTTGTGATTGGTCTACGGCGTACAGCGCGTTTCGGAAACGATACGCCTATTTCAATAGTTCTGTATTTTGAACGCTCTATAGAAAATATAAACATCTATTATTTATCATACTTACAGGTTGTGATTCAGTGGAGCAGCTGGTCCAAATAAACAGGATACTGATCCAAGCGTTTTGTGAATCCCGCGTTGAACTCCCCGAGATTAGAGAAGCAGTCGTCAGTAAAATGACGTGTTTGTGGGCGGGGTCAAGTTGTTCG
>NW_015624634.1:123110-142726 GCF_001515625.1 Sinocyclocheilus rhinocerous | reverse complement strand
CCCGAGATTAGAGAAGCAGTCATCAGTAGAATTACGTTTTTTTGGGCGGGGTCAAGTTGTTCGCGGCCGGCCAATGTAGAACATAGGCGCGCATTATGCAAATGTGTTACATCGTGACGTGTAGCCGTCACGGAAGTGGGATTCAAATTACTAACGACTCGTTTCAGCTGTTCAGAGTCAATTCTTTATTTTGGGAGACAATAACTTTATTTATCGTGCACTTTCAGCTTAACAACTTTGCAGATCGTTTACATTCACATACAGCTACATTACACACTGCATGAAAGGCAATATTGGAAATGGCATAATAGAGAATTGGACCTTAAAATAAAGTGTGACCAAAACGATTTTAGATCACTTTGTAGACTATGATCCACTATCAAAGCTCTAAAATAACAAAACATGTCCAAGTCCAAGGTTGAACAGTATACGTTTTTTTTTTTTTGAATAGGCCTTGCTGTAAAGTGTCTTTCTGGGTTTCAAAGGTGCCATTTCAGCCATATTTTTAACTTCAACTACAGGTTGTAACTCAAAAACCCAGCTTGCGTCAGCCTACCATATTTCTGCTAGGTTTCTGATTGGCCTAAAAATTCTGTTTACAAAGCTTAGGTCTGTCACAGAGAAATGTTATTTCTCAGGACACTTATTTTGGTGACATCTGTCATGTGGTAGGGAGATACATTGTATTCTGTGGGAAACAATAAATAAATAACTATAAAAAAACATTAGAGTTTGTTATATTGAGAGATGTATTTTCATCATGTCATCATGTAATTTCCATAGATCATCTTTAATTTGTTTGCCTTGTGTCATATAGTCTGCTGTCTCTGTTAAAGCCTGCTTTTCATAATCTGACAAAAAATTTGTTTTACATGTATGTGATATATATATATATATATATATATATGTATATGTATATGTATATATATATATATATATGTATATGTATCTGATTCAATTAAATAATACATTTTATTTGTATGTTTTAACCCCAATAAGATATCTGAGGCAAAGTTTCATAGCTTTAGACTAAACATTTCCCATTTTCTAATTGTTACAATTATACCTGATCTGCCCTATCAATTATATTTCAAGAATGAAGGCAAAAAGTTGCATTAGCTGCTGAATTTACATGTCTGAACAAAAGAAAGACAGTGAATGCTGGAAAATAGAAGGCTTCATTAGAGCATTCTAACTAGTGAACTCAGCTATAAAAACGAGCAGCCAAAGGTATGCTGTGCGCATAGTCCAAACTGGTGTTTCAATAATGCAGAAATATGCACAATTTAACTATAATGTATAATACTAAATCGCAAAAAAAAAAAGGGAAAAAGTCATGTTGAAATGTATCCAATTAACATTCATTACATCAAGCTTTCTTCATATTTTCGAGCTTAAACATGCTTTTCTGGGAAAATTGCTTTCAGATGTACCAAGGCCACTAATTAATACTTTATGAGTGCAAAAGGACCTCTAAATTAATTTATTAGCATGGACGTATGCAGTGAATAGATTTTTAATGCTTTGAGTTGACATTTCATTAATTCATGTTGTGTGCACACTCACATAGGTGTTTACTGTGGGCACAGCATTTCAATGATTCACACAAACACATGAGAATGCATTCCCACACACACACACACACGCTCACCCACCCACAAGGACCAACTTGGCATATACTGATTTAATGAGATATCTTTCAGTCTCTGTGAAAATTCTGCCAGTATATAGAGTGCTGAGACGTTAAATAAACATTCAATTCTCAATTTCACATATGCCTCGCCTTTCAAATATTTAGAAATGCCAGGACACACTAGAAACTATCTTGGGATGCTTCACAGTGAGTGACTGCTACGCAATATGTGAAAATCATTTCAGATGATCAAAGACTAGCTTGGCACACGCACAATTTTGGACATAAAAAATGCACACAAAATCATTATGTTTTTTGTTGTTGTTTTTCTTTCCATTAAGGATCTCACCTTTCAGCTCTTGAAAAATAAGCTACATGATTTTATTATGACCACATGTGCCTCATTCTGGAAAATTCGCATTTTACTATTACTTTCAGAAATAATTTAAATACTGAATAGGTCTAAATAAAACAAATGTTAGGGGAAAAAAAAATTATAAACACTAACATGAATTTTACTTCCCCGCACTCCAAATCATTTAAATTTTGTGGCATTCATAACAGAACAAATACATGTGTATATAAAAACAATAATTATATTGCCGATCATTACAAACAACATTTATTTTAAATGCCATAGGCGCCGATCCGATCCCGTGGGTGCTCGTGAAAAACACAAGATAGTCTTCGTTCATTTTAACCAATAAGAAATGGATTGCAGCTTTTACAACTTTATTCTTGTATTTATAGTTCATTTGAGGCAGTTTTTGGCATTATTTTAATGGCAAATGTCGAGAGTGCATTATTGTAATACGAGAGGGCACCAGCACAAATCTCTCGGCTTACAGCGGGCTTGCTCTCCAATACAGTGATCATGGCTCTGCGCTCCATCAGATATTACATGTAACTCAAACTTGCAGTGTACGCGCAAATGAGCGCTTTTTGTAAACAGGTATTAATTAAATTATTGTATTTAGTGAACCGCAACCCTAATAGAAAGAATTTGTGTATTATTTGGTTGGTAATTGCATGCATTTCATAGCCTACTCTAGAAAAAAACTAACACCCAGTATAATGAATTACTGTGTAATGAGAATGATTAAATATGTAAGCATTTGTTGCGTATGTGTATGATAACGTAGCACCCACTGGCAGAAACTTAAATCGGTGCCTATGGCTATGTCCACAACAAACTAAACTTACTTACTGAAACTTAACCACATAGTGGGCTCGCAAACCTCTCATTCGGCATGAATCGTTTCCATGAGTGAATCGTTACGCTGTCTAACATTTGGTTGCTAAACTATTAGGCTACTTATGATGTAAAGAAGGCTTTGTACTTTGTCCGAATATCTACTAACAGCATCCTTCACATATGCAAAAAAAGTGTTTGGAAAAACACCAGGGCATGCTCATGCTGACCGGCAAATAGGGCTGTCGTGGTAAGGGAACTTCCCTTGCGGTAATTTTGAGTGACTCAATAGTGCGGTATGCGGTATAATCGCCATACATATACATATACAGTATATATATATACAGTATATATATATATATATATATGTAGCGAATCAGCTCATAAGGAAATATGAATACCCATGTGCCTTGTGCTGCTTTATGTATTTTTTTATATGTTTTTTTTACATTTTACCTTATTTGTATATTTGTATAGTTGTATTTTATATTTAAATCTGTATCTATCTGTATTTATGTTCTACTGTTAGTGTTATCTGTATGCACCAAGGGTCTGAAAGTAACGCAATTTCAATTCTCTGTGTGTATGTGCTGTACATGTGGAAGAATTGACAATAAAGCAGACTTGACTTGATTTGTTGTGTGTGTGCGGGAGGCGCCAGCGCGAACACTTTGGATTCCTTATATCAGCGGAAAAATGTGATATCCGTCAGATAAGAGCAAGACATCATTCAAAACGGTCTATTTTTATTTGTGTACCTTCAAAATGACATTGTGCTTTTGTAAAATAAAGACAACAAACAAAATGCGCATGACGTCTTGATATGTGAACCACTTCCTAAAATGAAGAAAAACTCTGCGATACTGTCTATTTGTCAAACAGACATGAGAAATATATTTAGCTATATAAACCTTGAAGTGCCCGCTTTTAAGTGTTTACGCTTTGCTTATTTGACATTGAATGCATTATATAAGTCACTTTTGAATATAAATCATAGCACGTTTCAGAAGATAAAAAATGCGAGTTGCTGTCCGGAAAATACGGTATAGCAAATTATTTTGCAGACCCCCTGGCTTTGCGTCACGGTCCCCCAAGGGTCCACGGACCCCAGTTTGAAAACCCCTGGTCTATTTCGTTATGTTAGCTACAGATGAGAGTTCTTAAAGCATTATTTATTTGTTTTTGTTTGTGGAATGATGACTAGTTAGTTAGCCGTGTATTCTTATGCAGAAAATAATACAGATATATATATAAAAAAAAAACAATACTAATATACAACTCACATGTGTGGTCTGTGTTAATTTGTGGCCAATTAAGGAGGGAGGGGACCTTTCACAAAACAATTTCTTCGTGAAATGTTAAAGGAATAGTTCACCCAAAAATGAACATGCTTAAAATGTACTCACACTCAAGCCATCCAAGATGTAGATGAGTTGGTTTCTTCATCGGAACAAATTTGTAGAAATGTAGCTTTACATCACTCGCTCAGTAATGGATCCTCTGCAGTGAATGGGTGCCGTCAGAATGAGAGTTCCAAACAGCTGATGAAAACATCACAGGTGATGAAAACACCACTCCAGTCCATTAATTAACGTCTTGTGAAGTGAAAAGCTGTGTTTTAATAACAAATTCATCATTAAGACCATAATTAAGACATGTTTAACTTCTATTCGTTGCTTCCAGCTAAAACATGAGTCTCTGCAGATTTTAAAGTAACTTTGCAAGTACATGTCAACTTATTCTACTAACCCTAACCTAACCTGTCAGTTTACTAATCAGAGAGAGCTGACATGTACTTGCAGAGTTACTTATAGTTAGCTATATGAATATTTAAAGTGTCTAATATGTCTAAAGTGGACTACCTAAATAAAGTTCAAAGGTCAATCTGTTATAAACATTATGTCGTGGCATTAACAAATGAGAAATAAACTGTAGGCTATGTCAGGGCAACACACTAAACAAGGGAGGCTCACTTTTTCCCAATTCTTTGTAGAACACTCAAAAACAATTTCACCAAAATAAATATGCCATTTTTATGTTTCTCTGTATCTTTACTGTCAAACCACTCTGCAAATATTTGCCATGCAGTAACAATAGTTGCTCTCTTCTTTGCTCTTTTCTCATCTCTGCGTACTGCATTACTTGGCTGTCAAGGAGACTCTGGTTATTAAAAGATATTCCTCTGCTTCCCATTTCCTAGCAAATCAAAGGATTATGAATCTTATTTCCTTCCCATAAAGATTAAATGAAAAATCAGTGCTCTAATGGATGGGCCTATTTTAATCTAGCACATTAATACTTTAGTATGCAGGATATTATTGTTCTATTACAATGACCGTAATCATTTTTGTTTCATAATCTCTGTCAGTCCTGAAATTGTTCACTTCGTTTAATGCTGGTTCTTGCCACGAGGATCATTAATTACAGACTGATCTCAATGTCTGTTTGGGAGAACGGCATGTTTGATGGCACTTTGTGTCAAATAAGTCATGTTGGACTAATACAAGGATGTAAAAGTGCTTATTTTCCAAACACTATTAAAATAATTTTCCAAATGTTGTAATATTTTTTAATGAAACATGCTTCAGTTTAGTATTCACTATATTAATATTGAAAACATAATAATAATTTCCTATTTAATTAGCAATAAAAGTCGTAGAAAATTGAATAGAAATAAAAAGTAAATACAGATAATAAGATAATGTAGATGTATTAAATACAAATAGAAATAGAAAAAAGAACAGCTCTGATTCATTTGGACTATCTTAAATGGTCTTTAGATGGGTAATGAGCTGACACTTAACAAGTTCTTTTAAAATGAAAAACATATGCCTATTGTCATATTGTCATGTCACACATTCACTGCGCCAGACCTGAAAGTGAAATTCAATAATTTTTAATACTGTTCTCAATATACTGCAAAGTCAAAGCATTAGATGTTCGGATTAATTTTAGTTTGGAAATGGAAGGCTCTGCATTGGAAAACATTGTTATCAAAAACTCTTCCCATGTCTTTACATATTATTCACTGTGGTACATTTTAGAATTTCTTCAGTTCCTTATTTTAAGGACCAATTCTCACTATTAACTAGTTGCTTATTAGCATGCATATTACTAGTATATTGGCTGTTTATTAGTACTTATAAAGCACACATTAATGCCTTATTCTGTAGGACCAGATTTTAGATCCCTTAAACCTATACGTAACTTAACAACAGGAGACAGGAAATGTATTATTATTATTATTATTATTAAGTTCTATTCCCTTGGCAGAGCTTTCAGAGTTGATGCTGATTTCATGATGAGTCAGAGGACGTACATTGGGATTGTTTTTCTGGATATTACCCACAAGTGACTGATTTTGGCACTAAGTTCCAGGCATATTTACTGCATGGGGAGTGTTAAACCATGAACCATATCAACTTAGAATTTCTGGCCTCTTTAATGATGGTTTTTAATCGTCTTTTATGCTCTGTGCGCTTCTTGCAATCCAACATTTTTGCATCATTAATCCTATGATAATATGGTTTACTCTGTTGTAATATAGCTGGGCATTGGGTTCTGGAAAGACCATGCTGGAAAATGACCGAATGAAGATGATCAGTAAATGATGATGAAGATGACTGAGGCCCCGGAGCAATTTGACCCGCTATTGCCCTGGAAGAGAAAAAATCACGGTCATGACATTTGTGCAATAGCAAGTCTGTTAGGAATGATAAATTCCTGCAAAAATTGCATAATTGGCTGTAAGTAATCCCAAGGACTGTCACAAAATGTGTTAAAGGAACAGTTCACCCAAACCATTTTTGGATTTGTTTCTTATAAAACAGGCAGCTTTTCAATTCACAAGGCGTTAATTGATGGAAATGAGTCATGTGGATTTCTTGTGGATTATTGTGATGTTTTTATCAGCTGTTTGGACTCTCATTCTGACGGCACCCATTCACTGCAAAGGTTAAGCAAGTGAATTAATGCTACATTCTCCAAATCTGTTCTGATGAAGAAACAAACTCATCTACATCTTGTATGGCCTGATGGTGAGTACATTTTCATCAAACTTTCATTTTTTGGGGGTGAACAGTTCCCTTAAATATGGAAGGAACTGTTCACTGACCAAGGATGAATGTTAGGTAATCATCACCAATTAATTTAGACATTCAGTTTTTGTACCTTTTCAGAACACGAATGATTCATTTTCCACAGCTTGTAGTTTCATAGAGATGTTGGCCATTTTAGCAGTGAGTAAAATACTGTAATACTGCATATTAAAAATTATTTGAAGCATAACCATGAGACATTAAACATTCCACGATAATGACAAATTGATTGTTGTCAAATCACCCTCTTGCCTCATAACAACTCATTCACGATCATGTAAAGTCAAATGGTTGTTCTCTCCTTTAAAATTATTTCAGAAATCCTTAGAATATTTTAATGCTAATATTATAAGCTCACAAGCATAATATGATAAGCTGACAAGTTTATTCTAAGCTGTGAAGTTTAAAGAGTTTATCCCATTAGTTATCGGACAGAGCATTAAATTGCACCCGTGCTCTAGCAGGTACAAAGTTAAATTCTCTTTTAACTTGGAAAGGAGATTATTTTGACTGCCAGTGAGGTTGTCATATACAGAGGGGCTGGGATTTATCTGGGTGCGTGCGAAGCACAGGTGTTTGGGTAAAGGACCAGGAAACAGACAGAGGCGATTATCTATTAGTGTCAGTCTGCTCCGAGAGTAACTACAGCTGTGCGAGGCAAAACATCTCCATGGCAACACTGTTAACGCAGTACCAGAGGAAGTGCATTGTCTGACAGGATTCGACCACTAGTCAAAAAATCATGTGAAGTGAATCAGCTTAAATTTTGAGGTGAAGTGAGGGGGTACACTTCCATTCAAAAGTTTGAGGTCATAGGATTATTATTATTTTGTTTTATGTTTTTGAAATAAGCCTTCTTATGCTCACAATGGCTGCATTTATTTCATCAAAAATATTCCACCAGTAATAGTTTAGTTTAGTTTAGTTTTACTGATTTATATAGCACATTTAATAACGACAGTGTCGACCAAAGTGCTGTACAAAATGTATAAATAAATAAAATACATAAAACAACTAACCATATATTATTTAATAATATATAATACTATTTTAAAATATTATTACAATACCTGCTTTCTATTGTAATATATTTTTCAAATGTAATTTATTCCTGTGATGGCAAAGCTGCATTTTCAGCATCATTACTCCAGTCTTCTGTCCCATGGTCCTTCAGAAATCATTCTAATATGCTGATTTGCTGCTCAAGAAATATTTATTTTATTTTCAATGTTGAAAAACGTTGTGCTGCTTAATATTTTTATGGAAACAGTGATTCATTTTTCAGGATTCTTTGATGAACAGAAAGTACATAGAATAGAAAGTGTAACCTTATAAATATTTTGACTGACTTTTGATAATTTTCAAATAAATAAATAAATACATAAATACTTTTGAACTGTAGTGTGTGTGTGTATACATATATGTGTGTGTGTGTGTGTTTTGTGTTCTATTTATCCATTTTTCACCTTTAAGAACTAATTTTAACACATTCCTGTAGTAAATCATGGCGCTAGCTGCTAGCAATGCCAAGGTCATGGGTTCAGTCCCCAGGAGTGTGAACAGATGAAATGTATAATTTAAAGGCAATGTAAGTCACTTTGGATAAAAGCATCTGCTAAATGCATAAATGTAAGTACAAGAACATATTCTCAGATGTATGATACCCAAGAGGCATCTCTCTTAACATGCATGGCGAGTGGCCGGTCAGCAACAATGAAGCTCATCGCATTAACCTCCAAGTCTTGCCATTGATCTGTTTTGCTAAACTCCAGGGATCCACATTGTTGCCAATGAATCAATGTCTTATCGAAAGAAATAATGCTTAAAGCCAACATGAAATGTGCCTTTGCCTTTTCAAATATGTATCTTTTTATCCCAAGCCCTGCCATATTGCCATTACCCAACATCAATTCACATATACATTCTGGATGTTAAAATAAAACTTTTCCTCGACTTGAAATTGTAAAATGACTGAATGTGTAAAAACATGGGGCTCTAATGATACCCAAATGCGCGACACTGCTTTCATCTACATATATTTCTCTTGCAGCGTCTAAGCTTAAACGAATCAAATAATTCCACTGATCTGGCCCAGAGGCCTCTCCAGGGGTCACAGTAATTATTCCTCTTTGAGGTGCTGAATATGTATTTATGTCTAATCAGGCCTCACTCTCTCACAAACCAACCCAGCAATTAACCTTCTCCATTGGTCGTGTATTTTGGACACAGTAAATTAAGTGTTACTGGGGTCCAGCTCTCTCTGTGTTTACTGGTCTCAATTAGTCACTGATAGTGCTTGCAAGAAACAGCTGGCCAGCTTTGTCTGTATAATCTCTTTCTGCAGCTGGAGCGGGCAGGCAGCATGTTTCTCTAATAAGTTGTGCTGCCTCTATTGGGAAACACAGTCAAGAGGCTCTGGATCAATGCCGACTCTGAGACACGTGGCTTTTTTTTCTATTATGCATGTCCAGTGCAGATCCCCAAACTCTAATGAATGGAGAGCACAGCATCTTTTCATAAATAAATAAATAAATAAAAAGGAGAAGAAAAGACCACAAACAACCATGCACGGCACTGCATGAGGGCTTTATGGAGATAAATAAATGAATGAATATATGTAATGAATTAATGCATAATGCAATAGATATACTAGGGGAAGATTACTAGGTGAAAGAATTGAAGTGCTCTCAATCTTTTTATTTTTATGTTATTTATTTATTTATTTTTAATTAGTATTTAGTTAATCACAGTGTTAAAAGTGAACACCTAGCACCAGAGTTTTTTTTTTTTTTCATGTTTAAGTTTGCTTTGTACCAAGTCAAGTCAAGCCAAGTCGTTGCTTATTTTTGTATCTGCTCACATTTGGATGTAATAAAGCTGCACTTGGGTTTTCACAAAACTCACCTTCAGTGGACTCTCATTACACTTATATATTCAGTCACAAAACAATTGACTGTCTTTATGAATGAGTCATTGATTCATTCACTCAACTGTTTCATTCAAAAACCCCTTTTCCATGTCTTCACTGTTATATGGTAGGAGGCACTATTACACATCTTCTGAAAGAGTTTTGAACGTCTGGATCAAAACACGGCAAAGAAGAAGCAGAAACAAATGATCGCGTATATAAGCAGATGCATATGTAAAATAAATGATCATCAAGCATTAAACAGCATATAAATCAAATCGTTACAGAATGAAATGGCGATCTATTCCATCAATGTTTTGATCATCATTCTGAATCTGATCCAGAAGTAGTCTTTTACAAAAACATGATTTTCTCAGCTTTTTGTTCAAAATGTTGCTTTTTTCATAAAACGTATCCACATTCAAGTGTTGTTCATAAAAGAGTGCATGATGCTTGAATAAAAGGTTTATTTATTTATATTGTTTAAAAAAAAACAAAGGCTTTGTTCTTTGCTTTGACAAAAATATTCTCTTCTACTGTCACACCGTCAACATGCAAACATAAATTAAACTGAATTTCATATTAAATCAATGTTCAAATAAAACCTAAGCCACTGAGATGAACAAAACAAATAAATAAAAAATATACTTTATCAATGATGTAAATGAGCAGACATGCAGATGTATAACCATAAAAATGCATTTAGAATTACAGTTGGAAAACAACCCAAGGTCTATTTAAATATGTATTGCATATTCAGGGGCACAGAGAGGAAACCCCGAGGCAGAGTTTAACAACTGGCCTGAAATTCTGGAAACACACACAGGCACATGCACAAAGAGTAATTTCTTAGTATCACAGCCATACATTTTATGCATATTAATTAGACATTATACAACTTTCCAGGTGCCTGCAGTTTAAGGGATTCATTTATTATTTTTGTTTAGATTTTCTTTGAAAAGGGAATTCATTTGAAATAATGTTTGCAGGTTAGAAATGCAAATATTCTTAGAAATGGCCCCAGCAGTCATTCACAAAGGTAAATTTGTTATTTGCTCGTAGGTAATGCCAAGTGCAAGGATTTTCCTCCGGGACAAACACTCACTCAATGTCTTTGAAGCGTGTTTTGTTTCAAATGGAGACGGTGGTGTCATTGGTATAACCCCTGTGAGCTTCATGCCCCCTCTTAGCAGCAGGCTCCAATGTGGGTCAGAAACCTGTAATAAAGCAAGGGAAGCTGGGCTCCGTTTGGCCAGTCGGCGCGTTTTCCCCATGTCTTGAAATGTCCAAAGCAGTGTGCTAAATTATTGGGGTCAGCGACTTTGCCTGCTCCCTTGATTTGTTTGAAGACACACAAGGCCCGTTTGACACTGAAGGACATTTTTCTAGCACAGGGGTCATAAATTTATGAAAAAAAAAAAAAAGAAAGAAAGAAAATGTTACTGGATCAACAGACACGAAGGCTTGTGTGATTGAACGTCCTTGATATCGAAGGAACGCTTGAACATTTAATACCGGCATTTAAACATCTACCGTGAGAGTTTTACAGACATTCACCAGGGCAACATGGTGCGATTTTTTATTTTTCAATCATTTGCGTGTTAAGAGAGACAGCGGGGTAGCTTTATAAGGTTAAAAGTGCATTTATTTATTTCCCCTCTCTGCAAGGTGTCTACCTTGCTGGATGTTATTAAACAGACATACTCTCCGTTACAGCATTTCAGCTAATCAGCTTAATGAGGCAAAGATTGCTGCAGTAATCAGGCATAATTAGGCTCATGAGTATTTATTATCAACAGCATGGATGGAACACAGAGGTGCCACTTCATGATGGCACACAAAGGAAGGGATTGCACAATCTGTTTATTAACTGCCTGCTGTCAGAGGGCCAGTACACTTCAGGGATCCGGGTCATTCATCAACGCTACATCCTGGCACGGTTAAGATAGATTTACTCTCCTTGTTCTGACCACGTTATACATTTCAAAGCCAGCAAAGGATGCAAATAAAAGTTCAGGGTGTCACGTAGGGACCCTGAGGCGAGCTCATTTAGAGTGGGTGTTTGTGTGTGCAAGCGTAAGTGTACATATGTATGCGAGCGTGAGAGCCGAACTCTATTTGCGTGTCCCTGTGATGGATTCCAACCATGCCTCATCATGTTTGCCTTTAAGCTTAGTTTCATGCTGTTTGCAACCAGTTTTGCCACAAGTCGAGAATCATACGCTTTCATAGAAGTCTCCTTGATGTTTTCTTGCTGTCTGTTTGCATGCAATGCTATGCTTGTTAAGAGGCACATTTTTCTTGTGCATCAAAGTTTACTGCTGTGGACCACCAGCGCTTGGCTCAGGTAACAGTTGGCTTTAGAGCTGATTTTGTGCTGCTGAATAACATGTTGTGTAACGTTAGCAAACAGGGGGCTTTTGCCACACTGAATATCAAAACGATTTTTCAAACCTTTTGTTTGTGGGAGACAAAAAGCGATCCATACCAGGCGCCGGCGCTCATTTAAATAGAGAACAAGTCAATAAACACTATGATATTATTCTTTGTTACAGGTGATGTGTTATTGCTTAACTGTGCTGATGCATTTTTAAGGCATTTCCTATTTACTGTTTAAACTCTAGAATTTTTTTCACAGTATAGGATTTTTTTATTTTTTTTTTAAATTCCACATACTGACCTTTCGTGACCAGAGGCGGACAAAGTACTCAACCCCATTGGAATAAAGACCTTTTAGAATGTTAAAAACCTATGGGGAAAAAAACTAAAGAAAAAAAATAATTATTGAACACCCCTTCCCACCCCCACAAAAGCAGGATGGTAGTGATCTCACACAGTTTTGACCGTGTGTGCACACATCTAAGTGTAACCATTCATCCACATTTGAACAGAGTGGACAGTGAAACACTGTAAATACAGAGTGATAAGGAAAAAAACAATTCAAACCTGCTTTAAAACCCAGCAACACAACTGTAGATGTATAACTTTACAACAGCAACACTGCTTTAACAAAAAAGCAAAACAGCAAGACTTATTTGACATCAAAACAAACATTTTAAATGCTCTCTAATCGCTCTCGTGGTACTTTGATGTCACACACAGAACAGTCTGTGCAGTGCTGCTTCAAGTCCAACACCTATTGTGTTTTACTAGGAGACGCACAACAGTTCTTCTGTGGCTTTATAGGTCATATTTTCACCTACACAATTTAGCAAAATCAGACAATATTGTGTCTAATATATACCACAATATTAACTTCTTATTATTGAATTGTTGTAAATAAATATCACATTTGCAACTGGTCAGTGTTCAAAAAATGCTGGGAAATAACACACACTCTTTATTCACTCTCAGAGCAGAGCCTGGCACGAGCCTGCAGGACCTTACACTCCTCTCTTCTGTCTGTCCATCCATCCAGGGTCCCACGGGGTCATTTAGGGGCTTTGAGTTCTTTGTAGCAGGCTGTTCTCTCAGCCAATTAGTCATAGCAGGGAAGAATATCAACTCTAGCTGGAGGGGAGAGAGAAAGGCTAGTAATTGTCAATTTATATATTTTTATTCCTTATTTACTTGTTCTATTTTTTATTATCTGTGTTTTTTGCTCTGTCACTGTCATTCTGTTACACTGTGGAAGCTTCTGTCACGAAAACAAATTCCTCGTATGTGTAAACATACCTGGCAATAAAGCTCATTCTGATTCTGATTCTGACAATGGGGTAAGTTGTCACAATGGAACCTGCCCATAAATAGCTTTTTATAGGCTTTTCAGCTCAATTTAAGATTAAACTTCATCTCCCTTAGTTAATAATTCAGATAAGCTTTACAAAACATCAGACAGAAATGCACTGAATATTCAATGTGCAAAAATTTGATGCAGAAACATTTTTCACCCAGAAATTGCTAATACATTTCACAATTAATTACAAAAGAAATGGCAAGTAACACATTTGACTAAAGTACAGTACAAAGACTGAAATAGTACTTTCTTGAAAACGTACTCCAGTAATCTTTGTTTTCCTTTGAAAATATATATATATTTTACAGTGTGCTCATAAAGTGATAAAAATCGATAATCAATATTCTTATGTAGACTAAAATGAAGTGTGACATTACAAATAATTTTTATCATCAAATCCTCAAATAGAAAACAATTTAAACGCTACAATTAAACTGTATATTTATTTGTTTTAAATGTGACAGGACACAACTTGCCCTGAAATCCTTAAATCTATATACTGTATATATATGTACACTGAACAAAATTATAAATGCAACACTTTTGTTTTTGCCCCCATTTTTCATGAGCGTTTGTGCTGAAATTCTTTGGTTATGCAAACCGATTGTTGCAGTAGCTGTCCGGGTGGCTGGTCTCAGACGATCTTGGAGGTGAAGATGCTGGATGTGGAGGTCCTGGGCTGGTGTGGTTACACGTGGTCTGCGGTTGTGAGGCCTGTTGGATGTACTGCCAAATTCTCTGAAACGCCTTTGGAGACGGCTTATGGTAGAGAAATGAACATTCAATTCACGGGCAACAGCTCTGGTGGACATTCCTGCAGTCAGTATGCCAATTGCACGCTCCCTCAAAACTTGGTTTTTTTTGTGCTGTGTGATAAAACTGCACATTTTGGAGTGGTCTTTTATTGTGGCCAGCCTAAGGCAGACCTGTGCAATAATCATGCTGTCTAATCATCATCTTGATATGCCACACCTGTGAGGTGGATGGATTATCTCGGCAAAGGAGAAGTGCTCACTAACACAGATTTAGACAGATTTGTGAACAATATTTGAGAGAAATAGGCCTTTTGTGTGCATAGAAAAAGTCTTAGATCTTTGAGTTCAGCTCATGACAAATGGGTGCAAAAACAAAAGTGTTGCGTTTATAATTTTGTTCAGTGTATATATTAATAATGTAGCTGTAGCTTAATAATATTGACTCCTGTCTGAATTTATGCAAGTAGTTTAATTGTGTTCATTTGTTATCCAACAGCCACTGCAAAAATATGATGATATTGAAATTTTAGTTTAGAGGACAAAATTCATAACCTTTCAACAACCTCACTGTGTTACAACTAGCTTTATTTTCCTATACTGAGAGGAAAAAAAAAAATCTTTACTGGGATGTTTGATGCAAAAAGAATGCAAGACCGACGTATAGATGAACAACAGTGCGCATACATGAAACATGAGATCCATCAGTTCCTCTGCTCTATGACATTATATTGATGCATCTGTGGCTGAACCACAAATCCTTCGCTTTTGTCCTTTTGAAAAATAAAATGTGGCAAATAATTTCAGATTGGATTGCAATTGTCCTGATATGTTAACGGAGCTTAACATCGCCTATTTAAAAAGCATTTAGTTCAGAGAGCAAAAATAGGCATTGCTGGTTGGATTTATGATACATGCAGATAATTAAATGTGCATTTAAATATGATATATGCAGATAATTAAATGTGCATTCTCTAATGATCAGTATTAATGTTTAACTCATGCCTGTGCATGATTTTAGCTCTTTAACAGCAGCCTCTTCACATTAAGTCTGTCATTACATATAATGTCTAGGAAACAGAGAATATACATGATCCAGAATCAAAAATTAAACTATAGATTTCACACATTACCTAATGATTCCACTCATCTGTGAAAACACAGCTGAAAAAAAAAAAAAAAAACGTTTTTTATGGCCATATCATTTTTATAAGCTTTGCTAGCTTCGAAACACCAATTGATTGAAAGTGAAGTAGAGTGGGATGTAGACAATAAATCATATTATTAAGTGAATTTCATCATTTCTGCCTGAACAGTGTGATGTGGTAACTACATCCTGTAGCACATGCCAACCGTTTGGATGTGCCTTTGAATCTGCCTTTGAAATTGTGAACCCCCCTAATCTTTCCTCTGTGAAAGGAACGATTAAACCAGAAAGCTCACTCTTTCATTTTCCCTGACAAATGAAAGCCAACAAATTAATCTTTTACAAAAAGTAAGGCTCGGAAATGCCATCCCCTCTTCCCAAGTGAGTGCTACAAGTCTCGGCCCTCTCTGTCACACGGCGGCCCCGAGCCCGCAGTGGCAAAATGAAAAAGTAATTGAGATGTAAATAAAGGAGCCAGGTTCCGCGTTGTCTCCACTAAATTGATTTTTTTGTCTGCTCGAGTAACATTCTCTCCTTGGCAGGATACTATGTTTTACACTCCTTTGCATCGGTCACAATATCAGGTTTCCGGACCTGGCGACAGTCCTCTGTTTTAGAAATGGTTTCCTCCTATTAATACATCTGCTATCTGAAATCAATATTGATACTGTGTACATATAAAAACTTCAATTAGTGCCCAGTGTACTTTGTAATTTAATCGCTGGATTTACAACCAGTGCAGGCGCCTGTCAGGAACAGGTTCAAATCAAATATTCAGGTTACATCCTCGACTTTTGTCTCATTCTGGTTCTTGTCTCTTTGGTATGGAAACAGAGGACTCAACGGCTGTGTATCAGTGGTAAGTCTTTTTAAAGGGATAGTTTAACAAAAAAAGACAGTTCTGTGATCATTAATTTGCTCTCATGTCTATCTTGCATTGAACACAAAACGAGACAAAATTTGACATTTCTGAAAATAAATAAAAAAATGCATTATTGAATGAGAGTCACTATCCTCATTATCCTTGTGGACATTGCTTTTGTGTTCCAGGCAAGAACGAAAGAGAGTCATACAGGTTTGGGATGACATGAGGATGAGTAAATATTATTTTTGAGTGAACTTTCTCTTTAATGGATGTACTGTAGTGCAACATTGTTAAAGTTTTCGCTCAAATCCACCCATTCTTTATCCCCGCAAACACTTTCACTAAACAAGTTATTTTATAAGAACAAAAAAAAAAACAAGCAAGAAAGTAATTCAAAAGGTCACTTATTGAGAAAGTTCAACAAACTGAAGATCTGAAACTGAAATGGATTTCAGGGAGTTAATTTGATACAATGAATTAATTGATGCTAAATGCAAAGCTGGTTCAGACAGCCTCAAATTCAGAATCCAACTAAAAGAAAGTAACAATGTGCTGTTCTAAAGACGCTAAGTGAAGGTCAGCTCTGAATAAACCATGATGACTCATATGTAGCTTAAAGAGTCCAGCAATACAATAAAGTCAATAGATGCTATAATGAATCTGTTTGCAAGTAGATATTAGTGAAAAACACAGGTTGGTTCAAGTTTATGTTTTTTTTTTCCATCATTTAAGTTATGTCGTACGTTTATGTAAATTTTTCTCCAGTATAAAGAGTATTTATAAAGAGTAAGATTATCCAGCAATGAATGCAAGACTAATAGGATCCAATACATACATTTTAATAATGTAATTTCTATTAAAACCCTCCTTTCAGTTAATAATCCTTCAGGCATATGAATTTTTAAAGGCTTTCTATTACAGTTTTTTACGATTGCTTACACACTAAAATTTAACTTTTCCAACAATTAGCAAAACCTTACACTCAAGGAGCAAAACACAAGGCTAGATTTGCACAACTGTAAGCACATTGTCAGCTTCACACTATTTGCAAAACATTACACACAGTGATTTGCAAAACACTAAACACACTTGTATACATCAGACACAGAAGTAAATCATGATGTCACTTCCTTGCAATTCCAAAGCACTGACTGTCAAATTACCACACCTATGAGCCAATCTGTTAAACACAGCCATCAGGTGCACAAACACATGATTGCTAAATTGTACACACACCAATCAGGTTTAAGCACTATAAAAATGCAGCAGGTAGGCTCACCTGCCTTCAACCAAAATGGAAGGAGTCAGAAGAAGAGTGAGGGTGAGAGGAGGAGTACACAGAGGAGGAGAAAGAGGCAGAGGCCGAGGAAGACCTGAAGCAGGAGGAGAACGTGCACAAAGAAGAAGAGGACCAAACTTATCAAATGACATTCGTGCAACACTAGTGGACCATGTTGTGAACCACGGATTGACGCTGAGGGAGGCTGGACTGAGAGTTCAGCCAAATCTTAGCAGATATACAGTGGCATCTGTCATAAGGACTTTTCGACAGGAAAACAGGTAAAAGAAGATCTGTCTACAGTTACAGTAATCAGCCGCTTATTGTATGCACCATATCAGCACTTGTGATACCCCTTCCTGTGACATTGTACAGTAAGTTACATGTATTATTCTCTACATAGGATTGAGGGTCGGGAACGACAAGGAGGAAGGGGGCCCATATTCACGCAAGAACAAGAGAGAGAGATAATAAACATGGTTTTGGCCAATAATGCTATCAGACTCAGAGAACTACAAGCAAACATTATCGGTGACCATGCCATTTTCAATAATGTCCATCAGGTCTCTCAGTCAACACTGGCACGCATCCTGAAAAGACATCAGGTTCAAATGAAACAACTTTATCGAGTGCCTTTTGAGCGGAATTCAGAGAGGGTCAAACGGCTGCGGCATGAGTATGTGGAGGTTTGTATTGTTCACTTTAGCACTGTGATGTTGCATACTCCACACATTACTTTTTTACATTGACTGTAATATACTAGACCTATCCTGAACTACACAATGTTGTCTTTCACTGTATTTCAGAGAGTTTTGCAGATGGATGCTGAGGAAATCCTGCATGAATTCATATATATTGATGAGGCAGGGTTCAACCTCACAAAAGCAAGAAGGAGAGGCAGAAATATCATTGGCCACAGGGCTATAATCAATGTCCCAGGGCAACGTGGGGGTAACATCACCCTTTGCGCTGCCATTTCACAGCATGGGGTTCTCCTCCGTCATGCCAAAATGGGCCCTCGCTCTGCTCCGAAGCGAAAAGCTGAATATGGGCTGCATCTGCTGCCTACTTATACTCACGCTGTGATCAGCAGCAGCTGGATGCAATAATCGCATGCCAATGTGCATTGGCTCGTTTAGTTTACACTCGAAGTGGATTGGTCTCTCTAAGCGAGATCCCAATTCGTCGGTCATCCGACGTGACGTCGAGAGTGACCGACTGAAAGGGAACAGTGATTCATAATTTACACTGTAAAATACACAATGTGATTGTTCTTCAGTCAGTTCATTCTGTCTAACTGTTGTCTTGTTAGTTACCTCATTAGTTCCTTTGTTTGGTTCATGCTTATAAGTCCTCAGTTCTCCCTCAGTGATTGTCAGTTCTCGTTTATATTGGTGTGTATTTCATTCCTGTTCCCAGTATTTTTGTTAAAGTCTATTTCCTAGTGTTAATCCTCGTCTTTGTGAGCTTTATTAGCACCAACAGTAACAATCATATAATATAATTTATTTAAATTTTTACAGTTTTATTTTTCTTTCTTACATTTCAATCCATTAATGTATGTTGCTGATCTTATTGTGAATGATTCATTGACTATTTAATTCTTAGAAAAATGTCTCTAATCTTTTATTGAAAAAGCTATGCCAAATGTTAACGATTCACTTAATTCCTGCCAAACAAGTCCCATTCTACATTTTTTTCCTCAATGAATATCATGTTTCGCCTTGAAATATGTCAGATTATGGGAAAAAGTGGGTTTTGAATTACATCTGTAAATTGACTTTTATACAGGTGTATGAAATTGCAAATCAAATTACATTATTGAATCTTAATGTTAATTCTTTTCAGTATGTTGTGCTTATTTAATGAGGAAATCAAATTCACAGGAACAAAAAATGTATATATATATATATATATATATATATATATAATAACTGGTTTTAAGCCAGTTATTTCTGTCATTTGCTGTAGTGTGTCAGTAGGAAATATCAGTTTACATTTCCAAAC
>NW_015624634.1:113759-121956 GCF_001515625.1 Sinocyclocheilus rhinocerous | reverse complement strand
TATATATATATATATATATATATATATATATATACACAGATTTTTATAGATTACCGTACAAACTGTTCATCTTGAACCAATCACATAGGAAGGGGTACTCTAAATTACTTTTTAAATAAATTACATAAAATTAGAAAGCCCTCCATTATACTGGCATACAGATAAATGGATAAGGATCAGAAATTAACCTGGGGACTTGTGGCAAAAATGGCACCAAAATAAACAAAATGCCCCACAAATTCAAGATAAGGGGCCAAAAATGGGCCTGTACAATTAAAGTGAAGTATTTCGGCTGTTGCAATAAAGTGAAAACTGATAAACTGAAAACGCCTGAGTTTTGTTGAGTGTGCACGCTCGCTAACTGAATTATGTGCACTTGCAATTTCTTTCATCACAAAAGCACAGTGTTGAAACGATGCAATAAGAAATGCATTTAGCAGCTTTATTGAGTATAACGTGATTTTTTTTTTTGCATAACTTGCGCTAGACTAACGTCATCGACCGACATGTTTTGTCTGTGTAGCCAGATTGTGACGTGCTGTTTCTCCAAAAAAAAAACTTTTTTTTTTACGTATTTTATTAATCAACAATAATCATTATTACAATATCAAGGGCAAATATAGCTGCAAGCAGCAATTAAGGGGCCAAGCACAACAGAGGTATAATGAAGAGCTAAGGAGCTGTCTTTACTTAGTAAAGACCAGATGCCTCATTTATAAACGTTGTGTACGCACAAAATGGACATTGAAATGTGCGTACATTGTTTTCCACGCATATATCAGGATTTATTTAAAAAAATAAACTAGGCATAAATAGGAAAATTGGGTAACGTTTGATTCGGTATGATGCTCTGAATCTAATTAGATGAATCTTAGGATTTTTTGTTCAAACTGTTCAGAAATTTTAAACAAAAATTTATATTTGTTTATATCTTCTGACTAGTAGGTGGCGCTGTGCCGAAATTATTCATGTGCCCTCAGGTCATGCTTGGTATACCAAGAATCCGCTAAAGTGTTGCAAAGATATAGCCTCATGTCCATTTTTGTGTGAATTTTGTCAAATTTGTTAAAGCGCTTTATGAAAATTGTTTGGTTGATGGTAAATCTTTTGATAACTTTTTCCCAAAATTGACTGAAGATGATCTGAGGAAATTTTGGATAAAATCGGACAAACCGTCTAGGAGGTGTTAGAAAAAGTAAATTTTTTGCATAACTGAAACTTGCAAAAAATCTTGACCCATATAAATTTTACTTTTGGAATGAATTCGACTCGGCATGAGCCAAGAAATCAGAGGAGAAATTGGCTTCTAGACCTTACGGTTCAAAAGTTATTAGCAGAAATATGGCCTATTGGTGGCACTAGAGAGTTTGTGATAAAACTCCAAATTTGCTATGGTTAAAATTGAGACTGTCCACTATCTGTGTGCCAAATTTCATAACTTTCCCGCAAGCGATTCTATGGGATGCCATAGACTTCCAGAGCGGAAGAAGAAAAAGAAGAAGAAGGAATAATAACAATAATAGCTTGATTAGAATAACAATAATAGTTTGAAAATCATATTTCCCATGTTACAAAAACAGCATTATTCCATCTTAGAAACATCAACAAACTACGGAGCATGTTACCTTTTTCTGATGCAGAAAAGCTAGTTCATGCATTCATGACCTGTAGACTGGACTATTGTAATGCACTGCTAGGTGGTTGTCCTGCATCTTCAATAAACAAGCTACAGGTGGTCCAAAATGCAGCTGCTAGAGTCCTTACCAGGTCAAGAAAATGTGATCATATTACCCCAATTTTACAGTCTCTGCACTGGCTACCTATTAAGTTCCGTATCAGTTACAAAATATTATTACTTACCTATAAGGCCCTTAATGGGTTAGCTCCAGCGTACCTAACTAGTCTTCTACCACGCTACAATCCATCACGCTCCCTAAGGTCGCAAAACTCTGGACTTTTGGTAGTACCTAGGATAGCAAAGTCCACTAAACGAGGTAGAGCTTTTTCACATTTGGCTCCCAAACTCTGGAATAGCCTTCCTGATAATGTCCGGGGTTCAGACACACTCTCTCTGTTTAAATCTAGATTAAAGACACATCTCTTTGGCCAAGCATTCAAATAATGTATCTCATAACCCTGTACTTCAGTTACATCTGATCAAATGCACATTAACATTATTTTGCTTGGATTGAACACATAATTTTTTTGCTTAGTTGGAACAGCAGCTACGCTAATTTTTCTCTATTTCCTTCTCTGTTTCTGCCACGGGATTGGCACGATCACAGATGACCGAACACCTGAGAAGAGATTGCCAACGGAGCCTGCACAAGTACACGTTTCCCCCATTGAAGTGGAATCTGTTCGTCGAGGGGCCAACCCCTTAAAAGACCATATGATGCCGACCGTCAGACAACATACAAAACCGCCAAATTTTCTGTAAAGCTGCTTTGC
Source organism: Sinocyclocheilus rhinocerous (assembly GCF_001515625.1). Taxonomy (NCBI): domain Eukaryota; kingdom Metazoa; phylum Chordata; class Actinopteri; order Cypriniformes; family Cyprinidae; genus Sinocyclocheilus; species Sinocyclocheilus rhinocerous. Next base: position 119,505 of record NW_015624634.1, on the reverse strand, counting down.
AACGATTTGCATTGTGAAAAGCGCTATACAAATAAACTTGAATTTAATTTAATTGAATAATAAGAAAACTAATGGATACAATATATTATTGCCAATTATTGGCCCATAATAATCAACAATAATCATTTTTTTGTCATATAATTGCAGCCTTACACTGTAATGAGTTTCCTTTTTACAAAAATGCATAACATACTGTACATACAATTTTAAATGTTTTTTTTTTTATTGGTAACACTTTAGTATTTTAGTAACAGTTTAGAATTATTAAAGTAATTGGCTAAATGTAAGTATTTGACACAAAAGACAACAGATACAATTAATATGGTAATTATAAAAAATGAAGGTAAAAATGCCCCTGGAAATCAATTCCAGAGGGTAAATATTGCCCCTTCATAGAAAAGGTAACTTCTGACCCTGATGGATACCTGGCCATATTGTTGTGCATGTCTTTAGAAATCTCACAGAACAGAAAAGCGATAAAATAAGTACTTGGCACTAGTGTTGCTTTCGTCAACGAAAATTATGACTAAATATCGTCGTCAACTAACCTTTATCACGTGACGAAAACGAGACGCAACGTAAATGCTGGTCATGTGACGATGATACTATATTGACTGGGTTAAATAGAATTGCATTTCTAAAAAGAGACTAAAATACAATTTTCATTGACTAAAACTAGACTAAATGTCATCAGTTTTCGTCGACTAAAACTAGACGAAAATAGTCATGGATAATTCTGACTAAAATAAGACTAAAATGCTTAGACTTTTAGTTGACTGAAACTTGACTAGACTAAAAAGAGTATGAACGTGACTAAAATTAATAAAAACTAAAATGACAGCTTCACACAAAGACTAGACTAAAACTAAAATTAAAACAGGCCGCCAAAAACAACACTACTTGGCACCCATTTTTCCCCACTACGAGCAAAGACTGACCTGGAAGAACTTTAAAGTTCTGCACTTAACATTGGTCAACATTCTCAACATACAGTCTTCATCAGCTTCATTAACAACCTTCATGAGTTTTAAGATGGAAAACACACTCCCGAGGGATCGAGTCTAGGCTGAGCTTTCACATATGAAAGACGACTTTCACTCAAACATGCTCCATATCTGTGGATTTCTCTGACACTACAGCAGCCGTATGCAAGAAACTCCTTGAGGTTGTCCGCAGTAAAAGTTAATGGAGCTCAACGAAAAGTCATTCAAGGACCTGAAATTAGTCCATTCGAGTGGAAAGTATTTGACTGATATTTTATTGCCTGGAATGAATGAGTGGAAACCAAGAGGCACAACAGTGTCTCGTGAACAATGAATAGAAAAGGTCCGCCTCACAGCAAATAATATGTGGGTTGCAAATGACTTTTATGAGCAGAATGACATGCTTCTGTTGAAACACAAGTGTAAATCAGCTCAGGTTTTATGAGGTAATTATTTGGCTTGAATAAGGACACCACCGGTCTCTTCAAAGTCAATCTAAAATATTACACAGAAACTGTATTATTGCTTTTAGTATATCAGATCATTTAGCTTAATTAAGTAATTGTCTGAATGATTTGTTCATGAATCGATTGATCTGATTCTCAAGTTCAACTCACTGACTCATTTATCGAGTCACAGCAGTTAACAACTCACTGGAGTGGAAGATTATAAATGAATAATGGTAACACTTTACAACAAGGTCCCATTAGTTAACATTAGTTAATACATTAACTAACATTAGCTATCAATGACCAATACATTTGTTACAGTACTTATTAATTATTGTTAATGTTAGTTAAGACAAATATGACTGTTCATTCAAGTAAGTTAATGTTAGCTTAGGTTCATTAAATGATATTTACAGAAATAATGTAATAAATGTTAAACCTACCATTAAGATAAATAAATGCTTAAGTATTATTTTTCATTGTTAGTTCATTAAGTAATACAGTTAATTAATATTAACATATGGATTATTGTAAAGTGTTTCCTGAATAATTATGCAAATATTATTTTGTTTCTTAACAAAAGTAATCATATTACCCCAGAAGTTTTATTTTATTAGAGAGATAGTATTATAGTTTTTATTTATTGTTTGGATTCGTTTTTATTTTTATATTTTCAATTTATATTTTAGTTCTAGTTGAAGTTTTAGTTTTGTTGTGTGGTTTTGTGATTGTATTATTATTATTATTATTATTATTATTATTATTTTAAATATTTCTATATAGATTTTATTTTTATTTTTTATTTCAGTTATAGTTTTAGTTGTTTTAGTACATCAAGTTAAACTGAATAATAATGAGAAATATGTTTTTTGGGTACTGACTGAAATAAAATAAATGTACTTTTTTATATTTTATTTGATTTCTGTTAAGATAGTTTATTTATTTATTTATTCATTAATTCCTTCATTTTACTTCAAGTAACAGAAACGTTTTTGTGGCTTTAATTTTAGTTAACAATAACAACCCTGAAGATGTGGAATATCACACACCAGACATATCGAAAGCTTCAGTTTCCATTATTGTAATTGCAAAGAAAAGATTAAAAATTGCATTCTTCCGAATATCTCGTTTTGTGTTCCACAGAAGAAAAACTCAACATGAGGGTGAGTAAATAATGACAGAATTTTAATTATTTGGGTGAACTACTGTACCTTTTTAAGTGAAAGGTACTAATCATGGGTGGATGTCTGCTTTATTGCTACTGTTTCACTGAGTTTCTTGTTTAGGTTTAATTAGGACAGAGAACGTCTCGGTTACGTATTGTAACCCTCGTTCCCTGAAGGAGGGAACGGAGACGTCACGTCGGATGACCGACGAATTGGGATCTCACTTAGAGAGACCAATCTACTTTGAGTGTAAACTAAACGAGCCAATGCGCATTGGCATGCAATTATTGCATCCAGCTGCCGCTGATCACAGCGTGAGTATAAGTAGGCAGCCGGTGCATCGCATATTCAGGTTTTCGCTGAGGAGCCGAGCCGGTGACCCGGCCGCTCAGCGGTGGTACAGGAGCTGTGGCGACGGGACATGACGTCTCCGTTCCCTCCTTCAGGGAACGAGGGTTACCATACGTAACCGAGACGTTCCCTTTCAGTTGGTCACTCTCGATGTCACGTCGGATGACCGACGAATTGGGATCTCGCTAAGAGAGACCAATCTACTTCGAGTGTAAACTAAACGAGCCAATGCACATTAGCATGCAATAATTGCATCCAGCTGCCGCTGATCACAGCGTGAGTATAAGTAGGCAGCCGGTGCATCGCAGTTTCGGGTTTCGGCTGAGGAGCCGAGCCGGTGACCCGGCCTCTCAGCGGTGGTACAGAAGCTGTGGCGACGGGACGTCTCCGTTCCCTCCTTCAGGGAACGAGGGTCACAATACGTAACCGAGACGTTCCCTTTCAGTTGGTCACTCTCGATGTCACGTCGGATGACCGACGAATTGGGATCCCTACCAAAGGGCCACAGGTACTGCCCCTTCCAGTGTCCCGTGGAAGCCTCCTGCGCCCCTACTTTTTGGCGTAGGCCAGGGCTTACCACAAGAAGACCAGCTACTGCTGCTATGGCACTACCCACTCAGTAAGACTGGATAACACTGGGAAAACGTACCCAAATCACTTGGGACAGGAACATTGCGGAAGCTCCATCCTTCCCGAAGGAGGTTTCGGAAGGGCTTACACATATGAACAACCGTTTAGGTGCATATGGAGATTAGAGGTGATTGTAACCCTCTTGGAAAATAGCAGGAATTATGCCGGGGAAACACAGGCTCTGAGGCTATACCGTGGATTTTACACATATGGGATCCACTTAGGTCTCTACATATGGAACCCAGCCCTCTACCGGTTCTCACAGATTCATCGAGTGAGGGCCTGGTGCCGGACGCTCCGCTACGTCTGGCTGCTGAGGGGACGGAGGAGCTCGACAGGGTCTACGATATGGACTCTCTGGAGCAGTTTTATCAAATCGACCCAAGCCGGGGCCTCTCAGTGCTTCTACCTGTTTGAGTTGAGAACACAGGAGAATACCGGCTCCACACAAAGGCTATAGAATCTAGCGAACGTGTTGGGGGTCGCCCAGCCTTTGATATCGCCCAGCTCTACAAATATCTGCCAGTGAGGTGCCACGAGCCAGCGCCCAGGAGGATGCAACACTTCTAGTAGAGTGAGCTCGCAACCTGAACGGGCAGGGCACACCCTGTGCCTGATAAGCCAGGGTGATGGCATCCACAATCCAGTGGGCCATCCTCTGCTTAGAGACGGCATTCCCTTCTGCCGGCCTCCGTGACAGACAAAGAGCTGGTCTGAGGTCCTGAAGCTTTGCGTCCTGTCTACGTAGCATCTCAATGCCCGGACGGGACAAAGCAAAGCTAGGGCCGGGTCTGCCTCCTCCGGGGGCAGTGCTTGCAGGCTCACCACCTGATCCCTGAAGGGAGTAGTGGGAACCTTGGGCACATAGCCGGGCCGGGGCCCCAGGATTACCTGGGAGTCACTCGGCCCGAACTCTAGGCACGAATCGTAGACTGAAAATGCTTGCAGGTCCCCTACCCTCTTGATGGAGGCCAATGCAAGCAGGAGCAGAGTTTTCATTGAGAAAAACTTCAGCTCAACTGTTTGCAATGGCTCAAATGGGCCCTGCTGTAGTGCTCTGAGCACTAGAGACAGGTCCCAAGAAGGTATGGAGAGGGGCCAGGGAGGATTTAATCTTCTTGCCCCCCTAAGGAGCCTGATGATCAGGTCAGGCTTTCCCACCGACTTCCCTTCGACGGGGTCGTGGTTGGCAGCAATCGCAGTCACGTAGACTTCGCTCCAACCCCTGCTGCAGAAAGGACAGCACGACTCTGATCGGACATTTCCGGGGGTCTTCTCGGTGAGAAGAACACCACTCGATGAACAGATTTCACTTCAAGGCGTAGGCGTGTCTCGTAGATGGTGCTCTCGCCGAAGTGATGGTGTCAACTACCTCTTGGAGTAGGTCACCTAGAACCTCCGCGTCCCATCCAGGGACCAGACATGAAGTTTCCAGAGGTCTGGACGCGGGTGCCACAAGGTGCCCCATCTCTGAGTCAGTAGGTCCTTCCTCAGAGGAATCTGCCAAGGAGGGGCTGTCACGGGGGGTGCCACGAGCAGGCCCTGCTCCTCGTCCTCCCTGATCTTGCACAGTGTCTGTGCGAGAAGGCTCACTGGGGGAAACGCATACTTGCGCAGGCTCCGTGGCCAGCTGTGTGCCAGTGCGTCCGTGCAGAGAGTTAGTTCCCTCTGTCAGGGAGTAGAACAACTGGCAGTGAGAGGTTTCTGGAGAGGCAAACAAGTCTACCGGAGCAGCTCCGAAATGACTCCATATCAGCTGGACCATCTGGGGATGGAGTCTCCATTCTCCCGGGAGCGCAGCTCGTGTCAGCTTGTCAGCTGCCCGGTTGTGCAGACCAGGAATGTGAATGGCACGAAGCGACCTCAGATGCTTCTGGCTCCAGAGGAGGAGGTGGCGGGCAAGTTGCGACATGCAACGGGAGCGTAGACCACCTTGTCGGTTGATGTACGCAACGGTCGCAGTGTTGTCCGTGCGGACTAGTATGTGCTTGCCTCGTAAGTGCCCTTTGAGATGGATCAAGGCATGGCGCACTGCTAACAACTCTAGGCAATTGATGTGCCAGTGCAGTTGGGAGCCCGTCCAAACCCCCGACACTGCAAGCCTGTCGAACGTGGTCCCCCAGCCAGTGGTAGAGGCATCCGTGTGAACCACAGCATGCCTGGAGAC
>NW_015624634.1:113003-113695 GCF_001515625.1 Sinocyclocheilus rhinocerous | reverse complement strand
GATGGCAGGCCGGTGTGCCTCGGACCCGGTGAGTGCCGCGTAGCCACGCCCACCTCAGGACTCGGCCATAGAGCCAGTGTCAAAGCGGTCTCATATGAAGCAGCCCCAGCGGCGTGACTGCCGCTGCAGCCGCTATATGCCCCAACATGCAACCGCTATATGCCCCAAACATAAGTGTTTCAGTGGGACCGCCGTCCTGCCCTTGAACATATTCAGGCGTTCAACACCGACTCAGCACTTCCTTGCATGAGGCGATGCTTGACCGAATCCAACTCCATACCGAGAAAAGAGATCCTCTCCAAGGAGAGTTTGCTCTTTTCCCAGCTGACCCGAAGGCCCAACCGGCTGAGATGCGAAAGCACCAAGACCCTGTGTGCACACAACTGATCCTGAGACTGAGCTAGTACGAACCAGTCGTCGAGGTAGTTGAAAATGTGAACGCCCTGTTCTCTCAAGGGAACAAGGGCTGCCTCCGCAACTTACGTGAAGACATGGGCGACAGGGACAGCCCAGAGGGCAGGACCTCGTACTGATATGCTCATCCTTCGGACGTGAACCGCAGCAATGGTCTGTGGTGCGGAAGGATCGACACATGAAAGTACGCGTCCTGCAGGTCGATCGCTGCAAACCAATCTCAGGGACGGATGCACCCGAAGATGCGTTCCTGCGTCAACATCTTGAACGGTAACCGG
>NW_015624634.1:111279-112976 GCF_001515625.1 Sinocyclocheilus rhinocerous | reverse complement strand
TCCCTGTGTTCGCACAACTGATCCTGAGACTGCTTTGTCGAGGTAGTTGAGAATGCGAATGCTCTGTTCTCTCAGGGGAACAAGGGGTACCTCCGCAACTTACGTGAAAGACATGGGCGACAGGGACAGCCCAGAGGGCAGGACCTCGTACTGATATGCTCATCCTTCGGACGTGAACCGCAGCAATGGTCTGTGGTGCGGAAGGATCGACACATGAAAGTACGCGTCCTGCAGGTCGATCGCTGCAAACCAATCTCAGGGACGGATGCACCCCAAGATGCGTTCCTGCGTCAACATCTTGAGCGGTAACCGGTGAAGGGCCCGGTTCAAGACACGCAGGTCCAAGATCGGTCGTAACCCACTACCTTTCTTGGGTACAATGAAGTAGGGGCTGTAAAAGCCCATCTCCATATCGGCTGGAGGGACCGGCTCTATCGCATCCTTCGCCAGCAGCACTGCGATCTCTGCACGCAAGCCAGGGGCATCTGCTGCTTTCACTGACGTAAAGTGGACGCCCCTGAACCTGGAGGTGGAACGCAGGGACCTGAAGAGGGGTCTGAGTGTGCAGTGCAATGCTTACCTGATTCCATGGTTTGGCAGAGGGTGCGTGAGTAGGGCCTTTGACGACGCTCTCAAACCGCCCGCTGCTGCCTGCTGGCGAGAGAGGAGGATGAGTGTGGTCTGGTGTTGGTCCGTCCGTGACTCTCCATTCCCTCTTGGGACCCAGAGACAGAGAAACCCGCTCTCCTGTCGAGATTTTTGGAAACCAGATTCTCCACCCGGCCCTCCTCCCGGGGAAGGGAGAAGTGCATCCTTCTCTCTCTGGGTCACCCGTCCCGAGGCCTCTTGCTCTTCCACTCACCGCCAGGTTGACGGGGGCCTGGATGGGCGGGGCGGCGCCTACACCCAGCTCCATGACGCCGCTTGCTTGAGGCTGCTGCGGATTTAGCACGGGAGCGGGGGTCGACGCAGGGGGCCGCCCTCGGCAACGAGCAGGCTGGGGTGCGGCGGACGGGTGGAGGCAGCAGCTGCCCGCCGGGGCAGAAGGTCGGACCACCTCAGTCTGCTCCTGTGCAGCTGAGAACTGCTGGGCCAAGTTCTCGACTGCTTTGCCGAAAAGGCTGGTCTGGGACACAGGGAACTTGAGGAACCGAACCTTGTCGGCGTCCCTCATGTCGACCAGACACAACCAGAGGTGACGCTCCTGGACCACAAGTGTGGACATCGCACGACCCAGTGAACTCGCGGTGACCTTCATCGCTCGGAGCGCGAGTTCAGCTGCGGTTCTGAGCTCTTTTAGAACTTCCGGATCGTGACCACCCTCGTGCAGGTCCCTCAGTGCTTTAGCCTGAAGAACCTGCAGTAACACCGTAGCGTGTAAGGCAGAGGCAGCTTCTCCACATGCTGAATAAGCATCGCTGGCCAGACGAGTACCTACAGAACCGGGAGGGGAGGCATGGTTCGCCCTGCCGGGTGGAAGCGGTGTTAGGACACAACTGCATCACAACCGACCGCTCCACCGGGGGGACCCCCGTATACCCCCTAGCTGCACCACCGTCGAGAGTGGTGAGGGAGGAGGAGTTAGCAGGTCGGTTTCCGGCAGAAAAAGGTGCCATTCACAACCTGGTAAGCTCCTCATGCACTTCCAGGAAGAATGGCACCGGGGCGGGGCGCAGACCACGCCGAAGAACCAATCG
>NW_015624634.1:110147-111204 GCF_001515625.1 Sinocyclocheilus rhinocerous | reverse complement strand
CGAGTACCTACAGACCCGGGAGGGGAGGCACGGTTCTCCCTGCCGGTTGGAGGCGGTATTAGGACACAACTGCATCGCAACCGACCGCTCCACCGGGGGGACCCCTGTATACCCCCTAGCTGCACCACCGTCGAGGGTGGTGAGGGAGGAGGAACCAGCAGATCGTTTCCGGCAGTAAAAGGTGCCGTCCATGACCTGGTGAGCTCCTCATGCACCTCCGGGAAGAAAGGCACCAAGGTGGGGTGCTGAGAACCAGCGCGGACACCCCGAAGAACCAATCGTCCAACCTTGAGGGCTCGGGACACGGTGGAGGTCTCCACTCGAGCCCTACCCTCACGGAAGCATAACCGTTATTTCCGGATCCGATACAGGCATTGCTACAGTTCCAGAGGACAGCAGCGCAGCCTAATCTTTCTCTCCAGAAGTCTCCGGCTCACCCTCCGATGCAGCGATCGACATTTGGTCATCGGGAGGAGCGCCAAAGGATACTGCTGGTACGCTCCTTGTAGAGGGCCCAGCACGTTCCATTGGCAGCTCAACTGGTTGCGGAGTGCAAGAGGAGCGATGGTCCCCCGAGGGTTGGTTCCTTGGAGGGTTTGCCATCACTGTTACCCTCAGACCGCCCGTGCTACTGCCTAAAGTAGCCCCCGCCTGACTGCCGCCATGACGAGAACTAGATCGAGGCAGAGCCTCGGCTTGGCCCGCGACTCCGAGATGATTACCTTCCCGCAATGAGAACATGACTCATCCACAAACGCCACCTCAGCGTGCTACATGCCCAGGCACGTGAGGCAGCGATCGTCACCATCACCCAGCGCCAGGTAACGACCGCATCCAGAAACGATCGGGTGATACGTTGTCTATAGCAAAACCCACATCGTCTTTACAAAGACGTAACGTCGAGTTTGCCACACAACGTCGTCTTTAAAAAGACGCACCCGAAATTGCTCTTTTAGGAGAAAAAGCTCTTTTAGCGTGCTGAGGCGCACAGGGGAGATGATCATCTGCAACACAAACAGGGGGTAGTGCAGCCTGATGTGTGCAACCCACTCGACAC
>NW_015624634.1:85985-107695 GCF_001515625.1 Sinocyclocheilus rhinocerous | reverse complement strand
GCACCCGTGAATGCTCTTTTAGGGAAAAAGCTCTTTTAGCTTGCTGAGGCGCACAGGGGAGATGATCATCTGCGACACAAACAGGGGGTAGTGCAGCCTGATGTGTGCAACCCACTCGACACGGGAAACCACCACCGCTGAAGCGCTGTACCGGCAACAAGAAGAGCTCTCAAAGAGCACGCTGAACTCGTTCAGTCTTCTTCTCTCAGTAGAGTAGTCAGGAGCAGAACGATGTGATCGCTCGGCTCCGACGCGAAAAGCTGAATATGCGCTGCACCGGCTGCCTACTTATACTCATGCTGTGATCAGCGGCAGTTGGATGCAATAATCACATGCCTATGTGCATTGGCTCGTTTAGTTTACACTCGAAGTAGATTGGTCTCTCTAAGCGAGATCCCAATTTGTCGGTCATCCGACGTGATGTCGAGAGTGACTGACTGAAAGGGAACTGACAGACTGCAGCTTCCAATGCCTTGATGTTCTGTCTCGCATTTGGCATCACTGACCACATAATCATTGGCTGGCACAACTGGGACCAGGCTTGATTTTCAAAGGCTCTCGCTCCACTGATTCGCTGTGCATCCGTAAGATTGATCACAGTGGTTTATCAGAAACAACACGCGTTTCATCCCACTTGGATTCGGAGGAGGGAGAATGTGGAAGCCGAAGCGGGTTGTGTCCCTACCTTGCCCCTCCCCATAGAAGTGCCACAAACACCAGAGTGACACCGAGGGAGAAGGATTTTGACAGCTCAAGTGTGTCAGCCCTTCATGACTTGCCCGTGGCACTTTTGATTAAAAGAGAAACACAGATAGTATCAACTGTTGCCACAGAAAGAGCTAGATAACCAAGGCCCAACATTCATAGGGTCTTCAATTCAATTAAAAATAAATATTTCTTATCTGTCAACACTCCCTGTAAACTGTCAATATTTTATAATATGTTTGTGTGGGTAAAATAGCCCAAGGAAAAAAATACACCTTATTTACACATTAGTTTGATAGAAAGCAATAGTTTGACTGTCATAAAATAAAACACTCTGTCACAGATTTATTTCTCAGTATTTGAGAAGACATGTAAGGCTTAGTACTGTGAAAATAACTAATTTCTCCTCATCTTAAATCACACTTTTGACTCATATGGTAAAAAAGCATAGGTTAATTTATGCTAATACTGTTTTAAAGATTTTTGGTTTCACATATTAGAGCAGTTCTTTGTGACTCAAACACAATGCTAGTGCAAAACAAATTCGCAAGTCAATGGGAGGTCCCATTCTGAACCGGAGATGCAACTGTTTTCAGTATTCAGAAGATGGTGCTATTTGTTTATGTATGCATGCATTGCATGAACCCGTCTGCTTGCCTTCACACCAATCTGAACATTCAGTGTGCTACTGCTCCAAAAATTGCATTTGCAAAATTCAGAAATATCACACAAGGAAGACCTACAGAATAATGCAGTCTATGCATTTGTGCACAGCATTATAGAGACTGGACAAAATAGCTCTCCTTGTGTATAATACAGATTCTTTACATCTTAAACAAGATGTGTTAAATGTATAGACAAGAGAAGTGGTGAACAGTCAGCCATCTCAAGCCATTTCATACAACACTGATTAGTTTGCATTTCCTCCAAACTCAAGTTGACTCTGATTAGACGGTCTTGGCCCTCCCTGTTAGTAGTCATGCACTTGAAGGTCATGTTAAGTATATAGCATAATAATGTAATTATGCAAATTCAGCCCTGAAAGGTCTGACATGTTATACGCAATTAAAGCCCAAGATGTGCGCCCACGAAATAGCCACACATTTTGATCCTGGCTTGAAGGGCACCACAGGATCCTGGTTTAATCGTCTGGCAAGAATGCAGAAGTGGAACATTTGATGATGCTTGTTAAGTGGATCTTCGTACTCAACGCATTCATGCCACTTTAGATGCAACATATTATGCTAGTTACACTGCTGTGGCTGTTAAAGATCAGTGCTGAATTTGTGAAGCAACATTATCTGGCAGGTCACAAAGCACTGTCCGGTGTTTAGAGGTGATATGAAACAAATAAAGGATTCTTGAGTAATTCATCATGATGTCATTGTAAATTATAGATCAACTGTTTCTGTGAACATTCTTGTGCAGTGGGTCAGATTTGCTGAATTTTGTGACCCTCTTATATTTTTTAAATACTTATTAAAAGCATTGTTCACAACAAAAATAAAAATGTACTGAAAATGTACTCACCCTTAGGCCATCCAAGATGTAGTTTGAGCAGATTTGGAGAAATTTAGCATTACATCACTTGCTCACCAATGGATCCTCTGCAGTGAATGGGTGCCATCAGAATGAGTGTCCAAACACCTGGTTAAAACATCACAATAAGTAATTGACACAACTCCAGTGAGGCAAAAAGTTTTGTGTTTGTAATTAACAAATATATAATTTAATATATTTTTAGCTTTAAAATGTTGCTTCAAAATATGTGTCATTTACCCATAATATTGCTTTCTCCAGTGGAACATTTTTCTTGCCTGAATCAGGAGAGAAATATGCACAGATCAAGCACTGTTTACAAGTGAAAACAGCCCAAAACAGTTCTAAACAAATACGTTGATGGATTTTAATGTGAGAGGACAACAGGGGATGAGCTTTTTCATTGGATTTCATCTTAGATGGCCTGAAAGTACCCCTCGCCCCCTAGTAGCTAATTATGGCATTTATTATAATGGGTTTATGTGAAGATTGTTTTAAGTTCACTTAAATTAGAAGTTATTTTTTAAAGTCTAATAAATGTAAAAAAGTGATAGCTCTAAATAATTCTGTAATGTTGAATGGCTATAGTAAATGGTTAAATATTATGGGGAAAAAACTGTTTCATAGAGACATCAGTATCAGTATCAGTGATACTCGGCTACAGTCATAAGAAAATATGCCATTAAACATAGATTAAAAATATACAGTTTTTATGTTGTTTCTACATTAATTTGAATATTTTATGTAAAATTATTGCAATATAAAAGTATATTTAAAAATGTATTTAACTTATTTATTTAACTTATATTTATGAAACTTATTAACTTTAATGTTAGGTGGGATTAATTGCGATTCATTTCGGGAAAAAAATGAGATTAATTAGCTATTTTTTTTATTGATTGACAGCACAAGTTATTTGGAATGTTTCTGGTTGTAAAACATCAGTGGCTCATGCCCATTGTTAATGTGATGTTGTCCAAAATGGTCTAAAGAAGCATCATTTTGTGTAAGAAAATTCTTCATAAAGGTTTCTCACAGAATTCCAAGGCTCATAATGTCAAATAAGCGTTAGAGATAACCAGTCAAATATTATTGACTGCTTATTTATCAGTAGAAATAGAAACATAAAAGAAAAAAAAATGCACTTTTATAAATAAATCAACTCCTTTCAACTGTTCTATCAGACACTATTTCTATTCTGTCCTAGACAGTGATACATCTATGCAGCTTTCAAAAATTTAGCAGACAGAGTCATCTTAGTAGACGAGATGTTTCACCGGCATTGGATTTGGATTCTTCCCTTCCTACCTTAATTTTTTCAGCTTTTGGACACAGCTTGTGTGAACTTGAGGTGAACTGATGTCATACATCCACGAAAATTACCTTCCACTACAGCTGTCAAAAGTAATAGCACAAAAAAAGATAAGAAAAGTTAGTTTTGAGACCAGCTCTAGCATCGTTTTTTTGGTAGATGCCAAAAATGTTAAGTTACAAAAGAATCCAAATACTTATTATTTAAAGCAACGTATTTCTAGTACACAATAGACAACATTACACAGAATATTAAGCTTTAAGGATTGATTGAGCTATTCCGCACATGTTTTTTGAGGAAACACACTCTAAATGCTGTAAAAACACTGTAAAAACACTGAATAATAATAAATATAAGTTATAAGAATTTGATTGATTTAATGTTTGTGATTGTTGTTAACCTTCACAATATATTCAAACGAACTACATTTCCCATGACCAGCAGCGCGAGAGACGAGGAAGGCAGAAGTATGCTGGGATTGTTGGGCTGCTGCGAGCCGTCTATGTTTTGTTAACCATTTTATCGTCATTTGTTTTCTCATAAACTTTGTTCAGTAAATTTCGCTCCAAACTATATCATGGTGCCGAAAACCCGGGAGTTTTGACTTTATTAACGAGCTTTAAAAGGAAGTTTGGAGTTAGCTCGCGGCTGCGCGAGTGAGCGAGTGAAAATGACTGAACGCTACGAGCGGATGAGACGGAAGCGCGGAACAATTAGAGCTTCCACTACAAAGATTTTGACGAATCATGGTCACACTGCGATGGCAAACATAATCCAGCAGACCTGCCAACAAGAGGACAATCTGTCAACAGTTTGATTGATAAGCAGTTGTGGTGGAATGGACCCGATTTTCTCCAGTCAGTGAATCCAGTAGTCTCAGCAGACGTAGAGCTTCCAGAAGAAGAGGTGAACGCAGAACTCAGATCTAAATTCCAAGTCGCAGTGCAGTTCAGCAGCACAGACAAAAGAGAGCCGTTGCTTGATCTATGCAGATACAGTAAACTCAGTACAGTTCTCAGAATAACAGCATGGATACAGAGATTCCTCATCAATACACGCTCAAGCATAAAGAACCGTGGAGAACTTTCTGCTGAAGAGTTAATGGCAGCTGAAGTGTATTGGGTCAGAATGACTCAAGAGGAGACATTTGAAAGAGAAATGAATTTGCTCAGTGAAGGACAGAGTGTACATAAAGACTCAAAGATCAAAGAACTTAAACCATTCCTTGATGAGAAAGGCCTGATCAGTGTGGGAGGAAGGCTGCAGCTATCTAATCTCAACTTTAGAGAGCAGCACCCATGGATACTACCCACTAAACACAGGTATTGTGAATTGTTAATTCAAAGGTGTCATGAGAAGGTTTTGCATTCAGGTACAAGTGATACACTCATGCAGGTTAGAGACAAATTCTGGATCTTGAAAGGTAGACAGCTCGTCAAGCAGATAGTCGGAAGGTGTCCCGTTTGCAAGAGGTTTAAGGCTAAACCAGCACAACAGGCTACCGCACCTTTACCGAGAGACAGAGTCATTGAATCTCCCCCATTTGAAACCACAGGTGTGGATTTTGCTGGACCGCTCATGGTGAAGACCAGTAATGGTACCAGTAAAGCCTACATAGCACTCTTCACTTGTGCGGTCACTAGGGCCATACATTTGGAACTAGTCTCAAATCAAAGTACAGAGAACTTCCTTTTAGCATTAAAGAGGTTCATTGCAAGGAGGGGACTTTGCAAGGTCCTATACTCAGATAATGCAAAGACCTTCAAACGAGCAGATCAGGATCTGAAGGAGCTTTGGAAGTCAATCAAAGAGCCCGATCTCCAAATTTTCTTTGCTGAAAGAGGAATAACCTGGAAGTACATAGTTGAGCGAGCAGCCTGGTGGGGCGGTTTCTGGGAACGTCTTGTGAGGTCAACAAAGTCGTGCCTTAAAAGAATCTTGGGGAAAGCCTCGTTAAATTTTGAAGAGTTAACCACCATCTTAACTGAAGTAGAGGCCGTGCTAAATTCAAGACCCCTCACTTACGTTCACAACGAAATGAATGAACCTCAGCCACTCACTCCTGCTCATTTTCTGGTCGGCAACCGACTTACATCTTTGCCACCCAAACCCATTGCATCTAACACTCATCCAACTGCTCAGAGTCGAGAGACCTTGACAAAAAGATGGAAATACAGTCAGAGGCTGTTGAACGAATTTTGGACTCGTTGGCGTAGGGACTACTTGATGAATTTAAGGTCTGCTCACCAATGTGTAAACACCACTGCAGAGGCACTGAAGGTGGGAGAAGTCGTCCTATAGGAGAGGACAAGATGCCACGACAGACGTGGAAGGCAGGAAGGATTGAAGATGTTTTCCTGGGGAGAGATGGATTAATACGTGCATGTTCTGTGCGCACTTCCCTTGGAACGGTGTTAAGAAGACCAGTACAGTTACTGTATCCTTTGGAAATTAATGATAAGTAGTAAAGAGTAGATAGTGATGAACTGTGGTTCATCGGGGGGGAGGATGTTGCAAGTTATTAGTGCAGTTAATTAACACTGAATAATAATAAATATAAGTTATAAGAATTTGATTGCTTTAATGTTTGTGATTGTTGTTAACCTTCACAATATATTCAAACGAACTACATTTCCCATGAGCAGCAGCGCGAGAGACGAGGAAGGCAGAAGTATGCTGGGATCGTTGGGCTGCTGCGAGCCGTCTATGTTTTGTTAACCATTTTATCGTCATTTGTTTTCTCATAAACTTTGTTCAGTAAAGTTTGCGCAAAGCAGAGTTGTTTCCCGATTCATTATTTCGCTCCAAACTATATCATAAAGAGAATAATTCAAATTATCACAGAGATGTATTGACTGTTCTCATTTGATAGGAGTCTGTGGTAGCAGCCTGTCTCTGGCTGTCATCTCTGACTGGTTTTATTACCTGTAAATCATGCAGCAGTGGCCCCCCGTGGGTTTTCATACAGCACAAAGGGCGGAGTGGAAGTTAACTGACATTTAATCTGCACAAAGAGAGAGCAGGAGCCTATTTGAATCCCCTTTCAGTGACAGCGTGAGACTGGAGAATTCTCTATCTATGACAGAGAAATGTGATCTTAAGAACAGTCATTTTGACTCCATGCAAATATTGAAATGAAACAGGGCCAAAACAGGATTCGAACCTCCCCTCCCTTCCTTCTGTGGGTGAGGTAAACCCCTGCTATGATGTCCCGGTATTTTTCTGATTACAATAGGCGGAATCACTTGGGTCAACACAATTCTCTATGCCAACAAGTCTCCTGCAGATAATTTCCTCACCTGCCTTTGTGTACACATTCCTCTTGCTTGCCTGCTATCAAATTTAATCAGCCTCAACCTCCTCTCTCACATATGAAAAGACGGTCAGTGGAAATGCAACACGAGTGACAATGCCGGGCCTCGATTAATTCATCCCCCCGACTCTTTTCCTCAAGGCTTGTTGCAATATTTGTTGTAGCTTAAAGGTAGACAGCTGAATGTTAAGTCAGGCAATATCCCGAGTCTAAACAAAGGTTGTTTTCACACTCAATAGACCTTTTATCTCTTCACGCAAGCCCTCTACCACTGACAGACTTGTTACGATAACAACATGGCTCCTCCAAGGCATGTTCTCCACTGAATATTGCATTCAATTTGAAATTCGCCAGAGACTTCCCTTTAACCAACTTTAAATGTCATACCTAAGCGGTGGAAAGAGAGTTTCACGCGGTAATTTGTTTTGATTAAAAAAGGAAAATGATGAAAAATACAGGTTTGAGGGCAGCGTCGATGAAATTCACATTCGCACTGCAACGTTGCTGATATTTGTATCCAATCTGCCTCACATAAATCTGGCCGAACGTTTTCAGCTTGAATCGTACCAAAGGGCCTGTATCTGGAAGAGAGTAGGTCTTAGGAAAGCACTATCTAGTATTCAGAAACCAATGGCAATGCCAAGATACCACAAAGAAACAAAAATATTTATTCATAGTTATTATTATTATTATTATTATTATTGTTATTAAACTATACAAAATTATTATTTCAATTCCACATAAATGCTATTATTCTGAACTTTCTATTCATCAAAGAATGCTGAATTATTTATCATTAACAATAACCAAATTAGCATATTAGAGTGTTTTCTGAAGGATCATGTGACTCTGAATATATATATATATATATATATATATATAAGATGGCAAGATATTAATACAATAATTAATCAAATAATTAATTTCACAATATTACTGTTTTTTTACTGTATCTTTTACTCAATAAATTCAGTCTCAGTAAGCATAAGAGACTCTTTGAAAAACATTAAAAATGTTACCATCCCCAAACAAACTACTAATAACAAAGTTATTATTCTGTTTACCCAAAATAAATGAATACGTAACTATGGTAACCAGGGAGTTTTTCTCCCATGCTAAATCATGCCCCTCATTCAATATTGCAGTCTATTTCAATGCTATGTTTTTTTTTTTAAATGCATTCATTTGTAATTATTATTGCTGATTATAATGTTTCTTTAAAACCTTAAAATACTGCAGTCTTTAATGTGTGCAGAATCAAATGACTGTCCAGATTCGCTTCTAAAAATGCATGGCTTATCAATAGTTCCATATTCATCATAGCTCTAATTTTGGCAAGAGCCTAAAGGGAATCCTAAAGTCTTTCTTTTTAAGTCTATGGCAACATGAAAAGCAGCATTACTCAGTCCTAACGATGATTTTATCTTAGTAAGAGCCGTGCTACAGTGAGCGACCATCACTCTCCCCTTATTTCCCCTCTACTGTGCTGTCATCCCACAGACATGAATATTTACTCATCATAATTAAATATTAACCTTGATTGGGCTGCCTTCCTCTTAAAATTAGAGCACTGATATTGAAATCGCAGCAAGACACTTTAAATGATTTCCTTCAGCTAATGTTAAACGTTATTAGCTGCCCTGTAGCATGTTGTTTTAGACTGATGGTAATTGATCAGGCTTACTGTATTTGTTTAGAGGTGATTTTGATAATGACAGCGGCCTGTAATGGATTATTAATACGTGAGAGCAGAACATGTCTGGTTCCATGCCTGGCTAAGCTAACATTAGGATAATTTGGTCAGACAGTGTCAGGATGGATTTGAACCGAAGTGACACATTCCGCAGGTGCTCTGATGTTGTATACAGAATTGATTTGATAAATATGACCCAAAGAGTCGTGTAATTTGCAAGGTGATACATTTTCAGAGGCCGAATCAATTTCTTGTCTTGAAAGCATTGGTGAATATATCAAAGCAAATTACCTTGGAGGTCTTAATTTCTAATTCAAGTGATAAAACGTACAAGTGCACACACAGGCAGCCACAAAAAAACAAATGCTGTGTTCTTCAAGTTGATGCTTACGACAATTACATTCATTTGTCCTGCATCTAAAGCATAGGCAATGTAATCACAAACTATAATCACAATCAAAACACCACATTCAAATATGTTCAAAGCCAAATCATGCTTTGTTCAGTTTTGAATTCTCAAACAACACATATATTTATTAATCTGAGACAAATCATTTAAAACAAATATTTTGAATTGGTTCTACCACTTGCATAAAGAACGAAAATTGCCCAAATTAAATGTTCCTGCATAAAACAACTGAACAATATAAATATGGTCACACTTTAGTTTGGGGGCCTAGTCTCACAATTAACTAAATATTAACTATGGTTTTGACTCGGTAAACTTCTA
The DNA here is from genome assembly GCF_001515625.1 of Sinocyclocheilus rhinocerous. Classification (NCBI taxonomy): domain Eukaryota; kingdom Metazoa; phylum Chordata; class Actinopteri; order Cypriniformes; family Cyprinidae; genus Sinocyclocheilus; species Sinocyclocheilus rhinocerous. The sequence goes on along the minus strand of NW_015624634.1, from coordinate 98,403 downwards.
ATTTGGTGCTTATTAAAAATTAGTAAAGGTAGGTGTTAAGTTTTGGATTAAGGCATCTAAAATATGGTCATGCAGAATAAGGCATTGATATGTGTTTTATAAGTACTGATAAACCGCCAATATGCGAGTAATACGCAACTAGTTAATAGTGAGAACTGGTACCTACACTAAACTGGTACCATAAATATGATCAGCACCAGCATGGTTAAAACTTTAAAATGGACGAGAACATAGATCAATGTTTCCAGATGCATTTTGAAGGTTGGATAACTTTAGAGAGCGTCTTAATGCACCATAGGGGACCATTGAAATGTAATAATCTGCCACACCGAGGTAAGCATCTCGCTCAATAAAGCAGTTGTGGTATCTGGTAATGGCTACTTTCATGCCACTTCATGGCTTGAACACAATTCCCCTTTTTCTAATTGCACAGAAACCCAGGACTAAAGTGTATAGTACAGCCTAGATGTTATAAAAGTATAATGTTTAATGTCACTCAGAGAGCTTGAAAACAGAATCATTATTTAGACAGCTTCTGCTTTATGCGGTTTGAAGACTTTCCCTAACAGAGCCATTACTTTGTGGTGTATCTTACCTATGGCCATGCAAATGCACCCTGGCCTCTCAAAGACTGCTTCTTGCACCTTCTCTCCAGATAAATAAGTAATCTCTGGAAAAAAGCATTATTGAGGTAGTAGCTTTCAAGCAGACTTGCGGCGATGGGTGCAGTTGAAATCTATCACTTTAAAAATGTATGTGTTAAATAAAAGGTTTTCCATTAGCCCTGCTCAGACTGTCTTTTTCACCTTATTTCCACCCTTAATAACTTTGGACAGACCAAACCCTCAGCTACGTGTGAATATTCAACGCTATAATTATGTTGAATGTATATTATGCAGATGAGCAATTTAAAATTAACAAAAATAATCAGTTTAATTGAAGCTGTAAGTTTAATTTTCTATCAAGCATGTACAGTGACCCCCAAAACTATTTTGGCACTCAAGTCAAAGGAATAGGTGACTCAGAAATGAAAATGTGCTGTAAATTAATATCCAAGATGTAGATGAGTTTTTGGAGAGACATATTTGGAGAAATTTAGCATTACATCACTTGCTCACCAATGGATCCTCTGCAGTGAATGGGTGCCGTCAGTCCAAACATCTGATAAAATAATCACACTAATCCACATGTAATCCACAAGAAGTGACAAGCTGAGTGTTTGCAATAAACAAACCCATCATTACGGTGTTTTTTCTTTTTCTTTTCTTACTTCAAACCATTGCTTACATCTAAAACACAAGTCATCTATCCATAATATTGCTTCCTCCAACTGTTTAGACTGTCATTCTGACGGCACCCATTCACTGCAGAGGATCCACTGGTGAAAAAGTGATGTAATGCTAAATTTCTCCAAATCTGATCTGATGAAGAAACCAATTCATCTACATCTCGGTTGGCCTGGAGGTGAGGACATTTTCATTTGGGGGTGAACTATTCATTGAATGTATGAAAATTAATTTAAATAAAAAAAATAATAAAAAAATTGTTTTCTGAGGCAGTTTGAACAATACATCTCTTGTTTTATAATTTATAAACTTTTTTTGTGAAAAGTTTCACTTGTCCTATCTTTCTTGAACATAAATGGCATATGGTTTTATATTTTTTATATTTATATTTTGATACTGTATAATGCCAAGACATTTACACATTCATAAGTGTTTTAAAACTTTGTGGGGCCAGCGATATTTTGCTACTGGTATGCAAGCGGTTCATTAAATTGCTTATGTATCAAAACTAATGTATGTGAACCATGTCAATGTGACAGTCGCAAAGGTCCCTGTTGATTACACGCCACACAAACAAAAGTGATACCCTCCCCAGACAAAGGGAAATCCCAGACACATCCCATTGACAAGGGTGATGTAAATTAACTATTTGAAAGAGTCAGTAACAATAGGTTTCTGTCAGCCAATAGAGAATACAAATGTCAGTCCTGTCAGTAAGCACATTGTCCAAAGTTCTCAAGCTCTTGACAGGAACACGGTTTGACAATTTGAAAGAAAGGCTCTATTGCTTCCATTATTTCAATATTTTAGCGATGAATCTCAGAGTAAGACACAGCTTAAACCCACTGCGAATGTAAGAAACCGAACACATGGCACTTCAACAAGTGCTGAATGCTCTTAAACATTTATGTGCATTATTTCCACTTCAGGGAATTTTATTTCTTATTAACATATGTTAATGATGCAACACAGTGCAAGTTCAGCTCAGTGAATAATTAATTAATTGAGAACTAATGTTACAAAGCAAGCAATAACATAATTCACAGCTTATCTGACTCTAAATGCCTACTAAAGAGAAATCAAAATAGGCATTGTGATTTTTGCGGAGGTACTGTGAATTACTGAAAGCAGACGGGGAAGACATTACAGGGGACAATATTAAGAGAATTCACAATATTTTATTATGTCATTTGACAGCATTAAGAATTTTCTTTCCATGAAGCAGCACACACATCTCCCCTAATTGTGTTAAGAAAAACAAGATGCCATTAGGTCTCCCTCAGAGAGTAAACTTGGAGGCTTGTCGGATTTGAAGTGTGCAACTTTTGCATAAGTATCGTCTCAAGGATAATTGGAAATGGTTTACTCATTAGGAGCAACAAATCACTTAAACTGTAGATTAATGACTTGAAGATATGCTGTTAAGATGGGGATTGATTTTGAGATTCAATTTAGAAAAGTAATTCTATGTAGAACATAGTAAGGGTGATAGTTTGAACGTATGCCGAGACAAAAGATTGGTAATTTAGGTTATATGTTAGTATACAGCATAACGTTTGGTATGTTTTGTTAAATATAAATGTGTTATATATATTTAATAAGATGCTAAAATACTGATATATTTAAAAAGTATATATATATATATTAAAATGTAACAAAAAAAAAATCCATATTTCAATTTGTTTATAGCTTTTAGGTAACAAGTAAACACAACAGAGTATTATTGTTTCAGGTTTTCACTTGCTATACTTTTTTCTAATTTTGATATTTTTGAATTGTCTGATGCTTCATATTTGTTTAATTTTTAAAACTTTAAAGAAAACACTTTTAATAAAACCCATATAACTTGACAATATGTGAACTGCTGTTAGCACATGTTGTCACGAAAGGTGACATTTTATTGTTCATTAAAATGTTTTTTTTTTGTTTTTACCCCCACCCCTATTTTATTTTCCTCAACATTAAAAGTGTAAATAGCTTTTTATGTGCCTAACAGAAACTGACATTCAAAAATAAATCTACCTCCCAATAAAAAAAAATGACAACTAACCCTGGAGCAAAAACACAAAACAGCAGAAAAACAGGCAATAAAATAACCAATAGTGATCAAAAAAATCGTGACCTAATCAGAACAAGGCTGTGATTAGTAATTCAATTATCAGAGTTTGTAGCAACATGCTTCAGATATAGAAAAATAAGTAAATCCTAAAAACTAATTGTATACTAATAGAGTGGAATGGAAGGTTAAAACCCCTCAGGATAAGACCAAATTAAGCTGTCAATCATCTGAACCGATATGGATAAATTAAGGCATGTCGTGCCACATGTCACACTTGCGTCGCATTATAACAGGCACCTCATCGTAGTAGCATTCATTTTTGACAGGCTTTCGCTCAGTTCTGCCTGCCCTTCAGATTCCAGCATCAGCCTCTCAGTCTCTTATCTCTCAGACTTTTTCTTTCTTTTTTTCCATGTCTTGCCCTTTCCCCCAAAGACCATGTGTATGCTTTGAATTGCCTCAGTAACAGAGGATCAGCCATGCTTTCCTAGTCACACATATCAAATGCTTAAGGCACCATGAGCCACAAGGACTCGCGGCGTCTCCTTTAGTCTAAAAAATTAGAATGGAAAAAAAGCAAGTGCTATAAAAGAGGCTTATTCTGGTAGAAACATCCTTGAGCTGACAAAGCAAATAGAATAATGTAAAATATGTATGCAGTGTATTAAGAAGAAAACTCTGTTTTCCATTTCAAATGTTTTAACAAACTTCAAAGAGCATGACTTTTGCATTTCAGCTCTATATACACAAATAAAACATTGGCCCCGACCACACCGAATCATTAAGCATGAGCTCTCCCTGAGTTTCATATGAATCAGTTTTATATTCTTGCACATTCTGACCAAGAATCTGCATGGAACAATGCAGAAAACACACTTTATGTTTTCTCTAGAACTTTCAAAAGTTTACATCTGCCGCCAAGAAAGGATTGAATAAATACTTCTTAAATTCTTCCCGTTAATGACTTCATCATTACTAAACAGTTAGTAGTCACCTAATGTTAGGTCAGTTAGGTCACCTAATGTTACTTGCACATATCTTGAAGTCTTGAAACCCATTACCGGATATTACCTCCACATTAGACCTCAAAGTCTGTGCAGATTCATTTTGTCTAACTCCTCAAAAAGTCAAGGTCATATGAATGATGGATTGGAGGGTGCTTTTGTACTTCCATATTTAGCTTTTTATCTGCTTAAACTACTGCCTTAAGGCTGCAAATTGAGAAAACAGCCAGGGTCTCAATCCCAAACCCATTTGAGCATAATAAGTATGAGCCATCCAATGGCATTTCTTCGATCTGTCGATCTAACAGTCTGCAGATGAAGTGCAGAACAGGCACAAAGCCATTATTTCAGACCCCCACAGTTACGGGAATTGCAAAGTTGCAGATACATCAGCATTTCCCCCCCATAATATTAACATAAAATGGAGATTTCTTTATTCTTCCATGCTGAAACATACCAACCAGGATTGATCAAATTAAGCATGTTTCAAATAACCTTCATGTTTCACTATTGTTACAGGGCGCAGTCTGATGATGTATAATTGTTACTTACGCATTTTATATAAAGCAAAGCGACATTCATCACAACATGACTGATCAGAAACATCAGGTGTTACCTACAAACATTTTCAGTGGTTTAACAGTGACAAATTTTAACTCAAAAGTCAACTCAAAAAATATTGTCTGTTGTACAGCTTTTGACATTTAATCTCATTCTTTGGAGCATACACGATCCACCAGAGCAAAGCTACGGATGCAGTTTATACCGGCTCAGCTGAGGAGACAAATAGTTGGTAGAATTTTTAACATGATTTCAGTATTTCACACAATATAGGAGAGAGCAGAACGCTCTCAATTTTGTGCAAATGTGCTTTGTGTTCAAAGGTTTTTTTTATTTTATTTATTTATTTATTTATTTTTCAAGGGGAAAATCTAATTTAAAAAACGAAAATACAGTAGATTAAAATGTTCTGTCAGTAAAACCCAATTATTAACAATTTACATGCATTCATTAAAGGAATAGTTCACCCAAAAATGAAAATTTGCTGAAAATTTACTCACCCTCAGATGATCCAAGATGTAGATGTAGAGTTTGTTTCTTCGTCGGAACAGATTTAGAGAAATGTAGCATTCCATCACTTGCTCACCAATGGATCCTCTGCAGTGAATGGGTGCCGTCAGAATGAGAGTCCAAACAGCTGATAAAAACATCACAATAATCCACAAGTAATCCACACCACTCCAGTCCATCAATTAATGTCTTGTGATGTGAAAAGCTGGGTGTTTAGTAATCAATAAATTAAATCATTCAAGGGGTCATGATCTGCTCTTTTTTTTATTATTTTGTGCTGCTCTCTAACTGAAAAGATCAAGGGAATTTTGATTTCTCAGTTCATGACCCCTTAAAGGTATTTTAACTGTCGCTTCTGGCCAAAATATGAGTCCACAATCTATAATAGTGCTTTCTCCAGTGAAAAATGTCATCTCCTGCTGTCCTCTCACATCAAAATTCACTGACAGTCTTGATGGATTCTTACAAACAGGCAGCTTTTTGCTTCATAAGACATTATTTGATGGACTGGAGTCATGTGGATTACTTGTAGATTATTGTAGTGTTTTTGGACTCTCATTCTGACGGCACCCATTCACCCATTCATTTTCCCAGGAAATGTGGGAAATGTGTTTTTTTGGGGGTTAACTCTTCCTTTAACTAATGCAATAGAGGAAATATATAAATTACAATGCTAAATGCACAGAACTTCATAGTTTTTTTCTAAAAGTACAACTGGGATTTAAACCTGGTTAATCTGCTAGTTTATGCAAGCTGCTGAATAACAGAATGGAAATTAAATCCAACCAAGTTTGCCTTTTTGAAAAATAAAATGACAATTAAGTTCAGTTTAAAACATGCTATGGTTAAATTAGCTTTCAGCAGTTTGCTGATTTTTTTTCCCTACACAGTTTTGATATGGCAACGAGTAAACAAATGAGTTTCTGATACCAGTGTGGATGGACATATCTATCTATCTATCTATCTATCCATCCATCCATCCATCCATCCATCCATCCATCCATCCTAATTAAAAATATATTTCAACTACTTTTCATTTAATTCAATTAATCCATACATTCAAATTTGAATTGCTATTCTTCATCCTCAATGTTGCACATCCCTGACTTGAACCAGCCTTGAACATACCGAACTGGTTTTCATAAAACTTTGAACATTCTACTTTCTATGAAAAGACACAGTGTACTTTTTGATATTAAACACCTTATTTTAAACACATGCGTAGGACATCGAGGCTAAAGTTTCATAACGCAGACAAAAAAAAAAAAAAAAAATGTATTTTTATGCCCCTTTCTGTTCAAACCACATTTATATTGAACTTTACTGATATGATCGGTCTTTGACTAGAAATGTTTTTATATTATATGCATATAATATAAAAGTCACATCTGGAAAAAAAAAAAAAAAAGTTTTAAAAAAGAAAAAAAAAAAAAAAAAAAAAAAAAAAGGGCACGCTAAAATACAGTATATCTGCTTCCATATTAATTTTATACAGACCTTGTCCACTTTTCTTCATAAAACAGACGATATTGTTACTCAGTCTGTGTTGTCGCTCAAACTCTTGTATTTACTGCCAGAATCAACCACGCTCAATTTCTAGTTTACATTAAGCCACAATTTAACTGTGATGTTAAACCAGGATTAATTGGTTCCAACAAAACTCAGAGTGGATGTGTGATAAGCACGTGTAGCGAGGTGGAGGTCGTCACCACATTCATTGGAACTGTTCAGAGGGGGAAAAAGAGCGGAGGCCTTTCTCTAGTGTGCGGACGAAGCGCTCTGCCATGCATCATGAAAAACAAGATGAGTTAAGCACACAGCAACACAGTGTTTCTTGGACAACTGGGATTGGAAACAAGTTGTGATTTATTGGCTGCTAGACTCACACAGTGCCTTTGACCCATTTAGACAAAGGATTTGTTTATCTTATCACTGTACAAGATATCTTTATTTATTTATTTCCCGACTTACTCTGTCTCACTCTAGTGGGTTACATGTTTTCATGTTAATGACTATCCGAGCCCTAAGAGGGTTTAACTACTCACAATTGGCATTGGTTTGTCATTAGATGTGCATTGTTCTGTATAAAAGCATGCTTGAGCAAGCACTACAATTATGTGGCCAGTTAATTAGACTATTAAGGCAATGTCTTTGCACCATGGCAGCAAGCAGGGTAATAACTGGCTCCTTTGTCGGCAGTTGCATGCATCCTGTCATTGCATTAAATGAACATACCTTTAGGTAGGCTATGTATAGTTAAACGTGTGATGATAACTATTTAATTTGGAAAAAGAACTTGCTGATATAGTATTGTCTTAATACATGCCTTGTAGATTAGACAGAGTTTATAAGTAGGATAAGTAAGCAGTACTACACGAGAGCTGAGGATCAGTGAACTTGCAGTAATTACACCTGTCATGATTCAGAAAAAAAAATGATTGCAAATGTGATCTTGTTTTTCTGTAAAAGTTCAGCAAAAAAAAAAAAAAAAGTAAATATTAACATAAATACAAAATTGCCAGTACTTTTGTCTGTTTGAACTACTTAAGAGCAAATATTCCCAAACAAAGTCAGAATTTGTTGCATATTTGAGTCTGATCATAAGACAGTAGTGGTATTCCTGAAAGATTCTGAATTTATAAATGAATCAGCTGAGTGAATTATTCAGTGACTCACTTGTTCTGGAATAAATTAGTGTTTTTGAAAGAATTGGATTGAATGAATGATTTAATGACTCACTAATGAAGGGAGTCACTTCTCGCCACATACTACCGATGTAATCTGCAGAAAGAGTTACTGAGTTTAAGGACAACTTAAAAATGAGTGTTTACTATTGTCACTTTGCATTATTGACATACTATTTTCCTAATTAATGCTGTACAGTTGCTTTGACACAATCTGTATTGTTAAAAGCGCTATATAAATAAAGGTGACTTGACTTGACTTGACTTAATGTCACATCTCTGAAAGTTGTGCCCCAGTTGCAAATATTGCCCACCTAAGCCTTTGGCATGGGTCAAACAAGTGACTCAAAAACCAGCAAAAATTCAAAATGACATCAGTAATGCAGTCACATTTTCCTAATCTCCTTGGATGGATTCAGGCCATGATTTTCATTTAGTCGAATAGAGATAACCAGACTGTCAGCTAGGTTGCAGTTTCCCTTTAATCTTACCCTGGAGCTAATAATCAGCCTGCGACCCTGAAAGCCTTCATCAGACATTCATCATGCACTGAAATAATTTAGATACTGAACTTTCATTCAGTTTGGGGTTATCCAGGAGTATAAAGGCAGATATGATTAATTACTAACTTTTTAAGAATAAGCCATATTGATGAAATAATGCATAATTCAATCAGTTGGTTGCAGTCTGACTTAAATGGGTCCATGTAATGCTATTAGTAATGATGCATGAAACATTTACTGAATGTACATAACATAAATTGCATTATGTTAATTAATATTCTAATTCTCAGCAATGGGTTCAACAACACTCTACAAAATCAAGTTTTATTTTATTATTATTACTATTGTTTTATGTTGAGTTTCATTGTTGCTCTCAGATGATGTGGGAAAACTGCATACTAAATATATCAGAAATGTTGATGTCCCAGTATTCTTCACTTTATATCCATGTTGATCATTGTTAAACATCTTTACAAGCTCTAACAATCAAGAGATTCTAGTTTTCGCATTTTTAATTAGTGATCTTTCCATAACTTAAGTAAACAGAGCACAGACGGATTGGAAGTCACTGCAGACAGTCTCAGTGGTAATGATATTAGCCTGCCCTTCACATGTAAATGCCCAATCTTAAATGCCTTCACATTTGCTATTTACTTTCAACATGATGCTTACAATGTTGGATATGCTGGGGCATGCTCAAATAGAACGAAGGTAACAGAGCTTGATTAAAGTTTATCTTTCGGGGTTATAACTCTACCAGGCTTCATTATTGCTTGTCAGATTATAAATGGTCCTGGGGAGAAATTATGCAAGCTCACACACAAGCTGAAGGAAGTGATTCACTTTACTTGGCTTAAGTCGTGAAAACCTGCTCATTCTTGATCGTCTGATAAGACTTCTATTGAATCTAGCCTGTCAGAGAGATTTAGAAAGAAAGAAAGAAAGGGACCTGTATTTCTAAGAAAATAAGATCTCAACACATTTCATAAATGGCTATGTTCTTAATTTTGTAATTTCATCTGAAAATCAACATTTATGAGATTTTTTTTCATGTTTATAAGATATATCTTCAATTAAAACATGGGCATTTAAATATGTACACTGCAAAAAAAAAAGATTTTCTTAGTATTTTTGTCTTGTTTTCTAGTACAAATATCCAAATAATCTATATTTACCTGAGAAGCTAAATTACTTAAGATATTAAGTCTTCTTTTCTGGAAAATTGATCAAAATTTTTGTTCGATTTTTTGCTTAAAACAAGAAAAAATATCAGCCAATAGGGAAAGAAAAATTATCTTAATTCAAAGGGAAAACAAGATTTTGTTCTTGCCCTATTTGCAGATATATATCTGCCAAACTATTAAATAACTGTTATTGTTTGCTTTTCATAACTTTTCATCACATTGGTCTACACAATCTTTTTTTATGTAGTCTGGATGGATATATCCATTTCTGAAATAGACTGGCTGAAAGTACTTAGTACGTATAGTACTATATATAGTACTTATAGTAAATGGTACTTATGTACTTTTTTTTTTTTTTTTTAATTACACACATGCATTCTCAATGGTTTATTGTGCAAACGATTCAAAACACCTCTTGAAGTTAACCTATGATTACAGTCTTGAGAGTGATCGTTTTCGTGCCATTATATCATTAAAGTACCTCATCATTTCAGACTTCTACTTGTAGTAATTGTATCTTTATACTGAAAACTTTGTAGATTTTTGACTTCTAACCTTTCGTCAGCTACTCTGCTACTATCCAGTGACTTTGGGGCTCTTTACTTTTGTACAATGAGTTTAGCTTTTATTCCGTTTGCTCAAAGGCAACAGGAAATGAACTAAATTGAATATCCAGACCAGCTAGATAGCCTAAGGAATTCTGAACACAGCTTATCCTAATGGTGAAATGACAATCCTTGGATGAACTGGCCTTCTTCAGCGGAAACATCCTTGGATGTTTGATTAGTCTTGGAGAATTGTGAGCTTTGGTCTTCCTCGGGGACAGTTACCAGTGGATATGGCAGACTCATGAAAACGGAGCTACATGCTTTCTTACAGTGTGTCCATATCCTGCTAGTGTGAGTACTGTATCTGGAATAAAGTAAGCTGCGTTAGCTGGCTCACAACTATCCACAGGCTGGACAACTAGTTATCAAAGATAAAGGGGAGTTCCACAAAAGAAAGAAATAAGTTTGAACCGACATGAGGTTGAGAAAATGATGACAGAATCTTAGTTTTGGGGTGAACTATCCCTTTTAAACAGGCACTAAATGTGCTTAGATGGCTCTACACAGGCAAAGTGTATAAACAGTGCTATCAGCCAGTGTAATTCATTCTTAGTGAATCCCCAGTATTTCCCACACAATAGAGTAGATTGAGACTAATCATGAGAATTAACCAGCTTCACTTGCTTCCAGTCAATTTGTTAACTAAATATAAGTAGACACCTCAAACAACAAAACTTTTTAGTTAATTTGACCATGTTCTGAAACAAGCTGCAACTGCACACAATTAATCTTTTAAAGTTACCTTCGTTCGCTGGTGCTTAACAAAACTTTTGGTGCTCATGCATGCATGCAAAAGAGTCTGGCAGGACAGGCTTACTTAGCGTCTTGTTATATTACTTTCTTTTTATGCTATGTATGATGGGGAAATCAATAGGAAATTTCCTTGGTAAACAACAAAGACCTATCTATCTATCTATCTATCTATCTTAGTTCACAAACTTCACTGATTAACAGTAATTTGACTGATTAAATTGTTTATTTTACTTTCATAAAATGTTATATGCTGTCATTGTTAGCTCATATCTGCACATAATACATCATCTGATGTAAATATATAACAAAAATGAATCTTAAAAATGTGTATGTAAATATATGTGCAGATATTAACATAGGGTGCTCATGTTCCTTGTTGGAAAATCATAGTCCTTGTTTACAAAGTACTTTTTCCAGCAGCAACAACAGTTTCAGAATTCATGTTTGAGGTATGACCTTGTCATTGTCAAGGTCATACAATGACCGTACCTTGTCAGTGTCGTGCGCTTTGCTTGGCCATTTGTTGGGATAAACAGGAAAGTGTGTCCAGCTGAATTCAATTTGAGTTTTGTTAAACTAATTTTGCAGCAGACAAGCTTGGAGCTTTTTCTTTCTACTCAGACTGTGAATAAGATATGTTTGCTTCACGTTATGCATAAAACAGCCCTTGAAATGAAGTGTAGCGCTTATTTTCCTCAGATTTGCCTGACCGATCTGTGTCTAAAGTTAAAGATGATCACCCCAAGGTGAAACCGTCAGCGAACACATCACAGTTGGAGCTAGATTTAATTATCTGCAGTGGTGCTTGATTGCTAACTATATATTGCAGCGGACGCCGCTAGCATAATGGTTTTAATACCCCCATGTCAGTTTAATGAAGGAAAAGAAAAAATGGTGCTGTCCCCGAGACAGAATGCTTAATTTTAAATAATGTTTTCAGGGTTTTTTTTCCAAGGAGAGGATTCATAATAAAATGATTTTACAAATTATTTTACAAATCTTTGTCCTCGTCTTATTTTAGGAGGATATTAGTTTTTGTGGTATAATTATGGAGTAAGTATTTTTTGGTATAATAATAGAAACATCACATATGGTTACAAAGTCACACAATAAATTAGACTGCACACAATAATCAGTTAACTGAACTACATTACTGTATCAAGCTGGGATATTTTTGAGATAAATCAATGCAACTCAGATCACAAGTTATGCAATGACTGAATTTTAAAATGTTAATAATAATAATAATAATAATAATACAACATT